>NC_057798.1:253815939-253828038 GCF_018294505.1 Triticum aestivum
GCCCTGCCGCGCGCCGCCCGCGCCGCCGGAGCCCGCTGGAGCCGCCTCCTCGCCGTCCCGCGCCGGATCCGGCGAGATCCGGCCGGAGGAGGTCTCCCCGACCCCGGATCCGCCTTCTCCGTCCATCTCCGGCGAGCTCTCCGGCGTGCATCGAGAACCGTGCTAGAGGTTGACCCCCGAAACGCCTAAGTCCCCGTTTCTGTGTATTTTATCATGCCATGTTTGACCTGCCGTATCTCTGCATCCGTAGATCCGTTTCGTGCGTGTAATATGTCAAATTGTTCGCCTTGACGAGTACTTCATTTCATTCCATTGCATCGTTTTCATTTGAGCTCATCTTGATGCCCGAAATGCTGTTGGAAGAGTGCATGTTGCTGTTAATCTGCTGAAACTGTTATAACTTGCTCATTTAACATTTTTGCCATGATTGATGTGTGCATCCTATGAGGTTGATGTCTACATGTATGTTGATCTATGCCATGCCATATTTCCAGGGGTGCCAACCATGTATTTTTGTGAGTTGTGTGCTGAGTGTATCAAGCTTGTTAAGGAGGGTAGTTGCTGTTGCTGTTTTTCTTGACAGATTCTGTTATATTTTGTTGCTATGTTAACATGCTTCTAGTAATCATTCTATGCATAATCTGGAGATGTCCTATAAACATGTTTTGATCTACATGCCATGCTCTATCCATTCATGCCCTTGGTTGCATTTATAGCCTGCTGTAACATGTTGTTATCTTGCTCTAAAGTTTGCTAAATGATGTTGTTGTCAGCCTGTTAACATTAAGTTCACTTGTTCCCATGTGTTTTGCTAGTGATCCATGTATCCTATGACCTTGCTCTTGCCATGCTTAGCTTCATAAACATGCCTTCTTACTGTTGGTTGCCTTGCCATGCCATGTATTGCTCTGTGGTGAGTGGTTCAAGCTCACCAACATGCCTACTTATTGTTGTTCCTGCCATGTTTGAATCTGTAATATAACTTGCCATGTTTACATGAGTGCCATCATATTTTTCGTGCCCTTTTGGCTCATGGTCAGTAAGAGACTTTTGATCTATGCATTTAGTAGGTTCATGCCATGCCTTTGTTTGCCATGATATGTTCCTGTAACATGTTGTTTGCTTGCTCTAAACATTGCAACCTGATGTTATTTCTGCTAAAGTCCGAAACTATTATTATTTGCAATCTTACCATGTGTTTTTGAGCATGTTCTAGTTGTTTCTGGAGATAGCTTAGTGTTCATGTTTTATTGTGCTTTACCTGTACTTAATGACCATGCCTTTTGTTATTATGTTGGGGTGCTATAGCATGTTGTTTTGATGCTTGCAAGATGCCTAGTTGCTGTTTTGGACAGATTGTGGTTATGACTTGTATAGAGTGTATGTGTTGCACCGTTGCTCCGTTTTGAGTGTGCTCTATATGAAACTTGCTTGATTTTGCATGTAGCTTCATATTATCATGTTGCATCCCTGTTTTGGTGTGTTTGCTTGATGTTTGGGTGCATTTTGCATCAATGCCATGTTTAACTTGTTTTGCTCATATCTTC
Source organism: Triticum aestivum (assembly GCF_018294505.1). NCBI lineage: Eukaryota > Viridiplantae > Streptophyta > Magnoliopsida > Poales > Poaceae > Triticum > Triticum aestivum. The sequence continues at coordinate 253,817,487 of NC_057798.1, forward strand.
TAGGCCGTAGCTCCGAATCTAATGAACTTTATATGTAACTTGACTAGAATTTCATGTAGATCATCTTGGTGCATCTTAACTTGCTTTTTAACAACTTGAACATAAGGTTTATTCAGTTCTGGACCCATTTCGAAATTTGCATATGAGGACTTACCGGAATTGTTATATGTTGTTTCCGGCCTCATTTAAACTTGCCTTGATGTGTTGTTCTTGTTTGCATCATCTCTTGCCATGAGTAGCTTCATGTAGCCTTTTCATGCATCATGTTTGTTGTGCATCATGCCTTGTTCATGTGTGGTGTGTTTACCTATGTTGTGTGCTTCTTCTTGTTAGTTCCTGTTTCATTGCGATCGTGAGGATTCGTTCGTCTACGGTTGGTTCGGCTTCATCCGTTCGTCTTCTTCATGGACTCGTTCTTCTTCCTTGCGGGATTTCAGGCAAGATGACCGCTACCCTGGATCTCACTACTATCATTGCTATGCTAGTTGCTTCGTTCTATCGCTATGCTGCGTTACCTATCTTTTGCTCATCAAGCCTCCCAAATTGCCATGAACCTCTAACCTTTGACACCATTCCTAGCAAACCATTGTTTGGCTATGTTACCGCTTTGCTTAGCCCCTCTTATAGCGTTGCTAGCTGCAGGTGAAGTTGAAGATTTCTCCATGGTAGACAGGGTTATGTTGGGATATCACAATATCTCTTATATTATTAATGCATCTATATATTTGGTAAAGGGTGGAAGGCTCGGCCTTATGCCCGGTGTTTTGTTCCACTCTTGCCGCCCTAGTTTCCGTCATAACGGTGTTATGTTCCCGGATTTTAGGTTCCTTACGCGGTCGGGTGATTTATGGGACCCCCCTGACAGTTCGCTTTGAATAAAACTTGTCCAGCAAGGCCCAACCTTGGTTTTACCATTTGCCTCACCACCACCTATCCCTTTCCCTTGGGTCGGCCAACCCGAGGGTCATCTTTATTTTAGACCCCCCGGGCCAGTGCTTGTCTAAGTGTTGGTCCGAACCGAGCCGCCTACGGGGCCACCTCGGGGAAACTCGAAGTCTGGTTTTACTCGTAGCCTGTCTCATCCGGTGTTGCCCTGAGAACGAGATATGTGCAGCTCCTATCGGGATTGTCGGCGCATCGGGCGGTCTTGCTGGTCTTGTTTTACCATTGTCGAAATGTCTTGTAAACCGGGATTCCGAGACTGATCGGGTCTTCCTGGGAGAAGGTCTATTCCTTCGTTGATCGCGAGAGCTTGTCATGGGCTAAGTTGGGACACCCCTGCAGGGTATAAACTTTCGAGAGCCGTGCCCGCGGTTATGTGGCAGATGGGAATTTGTTAATGTCCGGTTGGAGATAACTTGACACCAGATCCGAATTAAAATGCATCAACCGCGTGTGTAGCCGTGATGGTCTCTTCTCGGCGGAGTCCGGGAAGTGAACACGGTCTCTGTGTTATGTTTGACGTAAGTAGGTGTTCAGGATCACCTCTTGATCATTGCTAGCTTCACGACCGTTCCTTTGGTTCTCTTCTCGCTCTCACTTGCGTATGTTAGCCTCCATATCATGCTTAGTCGCTGCTGCAACCTCATCACTTTACCCCTTCCTTTCCCATTAAGCTTTGCTAGTCTTGATACCCATGGTAATGGGATTGCTGAGTCCTCGTGGCTCACAGATTACTACAACAATAGTTGCAGGTACAGGTTATGCGATGATCATGACGCGAGAGCGATGCTTGCTTGTGTTGAGTTCTTCTTCTGCTTCTTCTTCGATCAGGGGATAGGTTCCAGGTCGGCAGCCTGGGCTAGCAGGGTGGATATTGTTTGAGTTTCTGTTTATGATTCATCCGTAGTCGGATGTTGATCTCTTGTATGATGATGTTGTATTCGTGTGGCATTGTATGCCTCTTGTATGTATCCCCATCTATTATGTAATGTTGATGTAATGATATCCACCTTGCAAAGTGTTTCAATGTGCGGGTCTATCCTTAGTGGGACCGTCGAGTTCCTTTTGGATAGGGTCGCATATTGGGCGTGACATAGTGGGCGGTCCAACGGGTTTGCTAAGTCCGCCCACCGCCGTCGGGTGCCCGACGAGGAGGACCTTCTCTTCGAGTGGGTGTGCCGTCGGTCACTGACTGAGGCGGATACAAAGGCCCGACGGCTCCGAAGGCTTAACGCCAAGCAGCTCCGGCTTGACATTGAGCAACCCGAGCGGGAGGCGGCGAGGGAGGCCGTGAGGGTGGCCAAGCTCAAGCACAAGCAAGACCACGTTGTCTGGCGCTTGCAAGGCTACATCGTCATCTCCGTTTCCTCCTCCTCCAATGGGCTAAACGGCTCCGACGTGGACCCACCTCCTATCGCGGACTCCTACAGCTGCGCCGGCAACCGGAAGAGCAAAGGGCCGGCGAGGAAGTGGTGAAGATCCGTCTTTATTTCAAGTTTTTAGTTGTAGTTTGAATTTGTCCGTCATATTATTTGTATTATGTGAACTTTGGCTATCTTTCGATGATCCGGCTTTGAAACCGATTGTGCATTTGTATGTCCGCTCATGATCTACATAGTTTTTAGCAACGTTGCATGGTTTAGTATGAATATAGGAGACGGAATATAAGATACGTGGGTGTGGAGGCGCGGATATAGTGAGTGCCCGGTCAGTGTCCGCGGGCGTGCCCGGGCGCGTCCGCGGACGTATAGGGAGCCTGATTTGCTGAGTCCGGCTGGACATGCTCTTAGAAAGTAGAGAAGACCCGAAGGAAAGACCACTCAGGGTAAATTCTATAACACCACATAATGGTATAGGGGCAAAACTGAGTAGGTCTAAAAATTAGGGGTAAATTTGGGTAGTGGGTTCGAGGTAGGGGTGGAAATGTAATTGTCCAAATAAAACCTTGTTTCCCAAATTCATTATTTTGTAGTTGTTTGCACTGGAATGTGCGTGGCCTGGGGGCGAAGCTAACGTTGGGTTACGCTATGCTTGCTAGCTTGGCTGATGCACTCTGGTGGTTTAAGTAGGAATTGCAAGGATTGTTATTAAAATGCCTAGAATTCAAAAACAATGAAAAAAATGCTTAGAATTATATATTCGGGAAAACAAAAACAATGCCAAGGATTATAGCTCAGGATACAAACGGGGTGGATAACGAACGCCCGCCACAAGAATTTGCAGGCGCACATGTTGCGGCCAATGCCACTTTGGCTATTCGTCACAGTCCGTTATGATTTGCGTGGGGCAGTGCGACAGACCGGTTAAGCCTGTCACAATTCCACAACTGATGTAAATGCAAGATAATCCGGGAATTGATATGCAGTTGGTTCAGATATCAAACCAAAAGGAAAGCCATCTCAGTCGCGCCTTTCCTTGAGCATCCTCGATAACCGCTATGCATACCGTGTCTGTAGCCAGGCCCGACGAGTTCTGGTGAGGTTGTCCAAGGTCGGGTGAACGTTGTGTGCATGGTGTCATGGCCATGGCTCTCAAAGGCGAGTACGACGTGTCCGCGAGGTTCCAGTGGTGCCACATGATCTCGTCTCTGGCGTGGAAGGGATGCCAGTCCAATAGCATCTCCATGTGGTGCATTGGTGGCTCTGGGATGTTATGAAACCCATCTATAAAGATGTGTGTCAGTGGGTTGGCTGTTTTTTTCTAGTTTTGAGAAGGTATCATCTGGTTTTTTATTTTTGTTTTCTATGTTTTTATTAGTTTTATTAGTTTTCTTTCTCGTTCGTTTTGATTTTTCCTCTCTTTTCTTTTCTTTTAATTTTAACATTTTAATTCAAAAAATATTTATAGAAGGTCGTGAATGTGGGAGAAGACCCACTTAAACATGCAACCATGCATAGAAAAGGATACACCTCAACATGCAAATATGCATGGGAATTTTTGTTCTATTATGTTTTATATTTAAATATTTTGCAACTATGCAACAATTAAACATAGTAAAAAAAATATGTATTTTCATTTTCATTTTTATATCATTACTCAAAATATTCATGGTCCATGCAACCATATCTCATTGAAATTTATTGTAAAACAGTCTCGCAACAATGTGCGATGTATCATCTAGAATTATAGAGATATCGACCTCTTCAGGGCTACCACTGTCATCACTATTGGCAACAATATGAAAGTGAGTTTCTGGATCACAGGTGGCAACAAGATTCATCACATGGGTTATATCAGATAGACCACAATCATGTTAGGCACCTCAAATGATGGTCTTATTAAGGATGGGGAATATTGCCATACAAGAGAACATATCCAGTGCATTAGGGAAATCTGGGGGCTGTGTCCGGCTACAAGATGGATTGTTGGCACATTTGCAAAATTATCCTCCTATATTTTTTAATCAACCTACACTCCTCATCTTACTCTTCCATCAATAAATATGTGTATTTGATATGTTGGTCGAAACACAACAAGGGCCAAAAAGTATATGTGTTGATATTATGATCTTTAATTGAATAATTAAAGTTAGCTTCAAGAAAATATATTGAATAATAAAAGTTTGGCTAGTATATCTTGCATGATTGGGCTGGGCGAGTGCACGGAGGGGCGGAACAACACTTGCATCTCAGTGATGACTCTTCTCTAAAAGAAACTGTTTTCTGTGACGACTCTTCGGACTCTCGCAAGAGTAGCACAACACATTGGCACATACATGTGTAGATTGATGTCATTATTGATCATGGATACACAAAGCTGGTCGTACACACATGATTAGGAATCATAAACACTCATATTCAAGCACACTCAGATCGCCTACGTACACAGGTACGCATGCAACACGCGAAGCATACATAGGCAGTACCATTTTACAACTCATAGGACTGACAGCCACACTGCTGATTATTCCATGGATGGATACCTTAATTAAGCTTGTTCTTATACGTGACATATTGCTTGATCATCCAATCCATGCTGCACGAGCCACCTTGCTCGCTTAGTTGAGGGGCTTGTCGGAGCCAACGCGACGTGCGTACACCGGCGGCTTAGGCTTGGACGGTCCCGGGTGGGGGTTGGGGTTTGGCTGCGGCTTTGGTGTTGGCTTGGGGGTCGGGTGTGGATCAGGCTTTGGGTTCACCTTGTCGAAACGAACTGACAGTGAGTCCAATGGCGTCGACTTGGATGGTCCTGGCCGTGGTTCAGGCTCCGTCTTTGCAGGAGTGGGTTTTGGGTTTGGCTGTGGTTGTGGCTTGATTTCTGGGTCCGGCTTTGCTGGAGTTGGTTTTGGGTTTGGCTGGGGCTTTGGCTGTGGTTGTGGCTTGACTTCTGGGTCCGGCTTTGCTGGGTTTGTCCTAGGGTTAGGTTGCGGGTTGGGCTTTGGGTTCGTCCTGTCGGAAACACCGTCTAGTGAATACACCGGCAATGACCCTGACTGAGGTTTAGGCTTTGGCTTTTCCGGATTTGGCTTTGGGTTCGGCTGGGGCATTGGCTTTGGTTGTGGCTTGGCGTCTGGGTCCGGCTTTCTTGGGTTTGCCTTAGGGTTAGGGTGTGGGTCAGGCTTTGGGTTCGTCCTGTCGGAACCAATGTCGTCTAGTGAATACACCGGCAATGAGCCTGGCTGAGGTTCAGCCTTTGGCTTTTCAGGAGTTGGCTTCGGGTCAGGCTGAGGCATTGGTTTTGGTTGTGGCTTGGCATCTGGGTCCGGTATTGGGTTGGGTTCCGGCATTGCAGGAGTCGTGGGCTTTGGGTTTGGGTTTGGGTTTGGGTTCGGGTGCGGCATTTTAGGGTTGGGTTGAGGCATCAGTTTTGGAATGGGTTTTGGGGAAGGCTTGGGGTCAATGAGCCTCCCTCCATCGGCGAGGCTAGGATCATCTGCCCTGACCACGGCAAGGAGGAGAAGCAGGGCCAGGTGAAAGCACAACGAAGTGCGGCCGAGAGACCTCATCGTTGCGAGGTCTTCTTGGTGCTCAGTCTATGTATCACTTGTTGGGTCACTCTACGTGAGGTCTGTTTGTGCTGTGCAAATGACATGGGAGTTTGTAGGAGATTTATAGGAGCGCCCAGCCAAGCAACACCAGACGTGTGTCCCTCCGTATCGATCTTGTAGCATGGGTCATGGGTACACCCATGTGAGCCATGATGTGCCATGCAGCTTCCGACACGTCGCCACTGTTGTTTTCCTTTTCAACTCTCGACGGTTATAAAATGAAGTGAAAGTGATGATCACTTATCGGGCCTAACTTTGGCACAAAAAATGCATGCATTGTATGTAATCATACATATCATCTTTTACCTCTTGACATTAGTGTCCAAAATACTGAGTGCCTACCCGCGTTGCAACATCTATCGTATCTCCAAAGGAGATGCCAAATGATGTCGCTGGACACGTATGTACGTATGTGCGCGGGCAGGCATAAAGTTACACGGTCCCTGCTGAGTGCTATCCTTTTTTATCATTTTTCTTACAACAATGCGTTATTTTACTGCTAGTTCCAGTTAGCTAGCTCCATCCGTCGATCGATCGGGCCAGCACAATTGGCCGCCTCGGATCCTCGAACGAGGTTTCATGCTTGTTCTTTTTGATACACTCCCAGATGATATTTCTGATACACTCGCCAGCTAATTATTCACTAGCTCTGAAAGAGTAGTTTACCTAGCGGAAAAGCTAATTCCCAATTTTTTACATCACAAATAAAATGGAAATCCATCGAGTAGCGCATGCATCTTCACTCAGTCTCTACTCACATTGCATCTTCTTCTTTTTTTTTTAGTTGCTAATTGTCCAGTGCCGCACAATGGGCCACCGTCTCACCAATTTGTGTGCTCCCTTAAGGGCACCTACTCAGATTGCATCTGTTCTTTTGCTTTCTCATTTTCATGTTTCGTGATTTTTTTTTCAAAACGGAGGCAAAGATTGCCTCATATATTAATTAAGCAGAAAGAATTGCCCAGTTAATTACAAAAAACCGGGCAAAAACCAAAACAACAAGGGCCAAACCCACACCCAAAAACTGAAACACACAGAGGCAAAGCCCACCCTAATCGACGACATGCCGACCTGCTACCAGACAATGCAGCTCTGACTCTGACGGAGAGCTCGGAAGAACAAAACCAGTCACGACTGGCGCCACGGAAGATCGCCGAATGGACCACCTGCAGCCGGTCATCGTACACCATAGGACCCTGCCGCCGCAGCTTCAACTCCACAGCAACAGACAAACCGAGGCAAAAACCACGAACACGCCGAAGAAGAGCCGACTACCGCAACCATTGCCGCGTCGCCGACATCGCTCCCACTACCATCGTTGCCACAGAAGCCCGATCGCCACAATGATTCTCTCGGGGCCGCCGCCCCGACATACCACCACTCCCTTGAGCAGCAACACCGCACAACCCAGCTGCCCACAGCCCACGCTGCTCAGGCCAACCGCTCGCAGACCACGAACGTCGCACCACATCCGGGGCCGCCGCCCTGACATAAAGTCAGACCGCCCCTTCTGGGACGCATCGACTGAGCCGACATCCCTACCACCCAAGCGGAACAAAAATGCCACCCAACCAATGTTGAGCCAGAGCCCCACCTCATAGACCTGCCACTCGCATTGTTCCCGAGATCGCCATCTCGGCGCACAACCAGAAACCACCCGGAGCAGCCGCCCCAACGTCCATTGTCCCCGACGATGAAGAGATCCGTGCAAACCGCAAGATGCTGACTCTCCAAGGCCATGCCTCCAAGAAGGAAACGACGTAGCCGCCGTCATCACCCGCTTCGATCACGACACCATGGCGCCGCCGTTGCCGGCACCGACCCAAAGTTGGGGCTAGACTTTCGCCCGGAGCTCCACCACACCTCGGAATTCGAGCAGATCCGAAGCACTGCACAACACACAATCCACATGGTCGACATCCACCGGCTCTCTGTGACCTGCCAGCCGCAGCACCTCCAGCTTCGTCGGTAGAACCACCACCACAACCCGCCGGCAAGATCCGGCGGCGAAAGGCCCGGGGCCGCCGCCCCGGCATCCTCCAAGCCCCTCGGACAAAGCAGGCCCCTGGCACCACACGAAGCCGCCGCCGAAGGAGCAGCAGAGCCCACGAGCGCCATCAGGCCAGATTCGCCGCCTCCGCCGCGCCCAGCACGCGCAGGCCCAAGCCGCACCTCTGCCAAGCGCCCCGACGGGCCTCCACCGCGCGGAACAAGCGACCAGCAGGCCGCAACTCCGCGCTGAGCACCGCGCCGGGCTGGCAGGCCCCTCCACGCGCTGCCACACGCCCTCCCGCGAGGACAAGTGCGGCCACGCCACCACCGGCCGCAGAGCAGAAAACTACATGCCATCCAGTCCCGTGCGACGCCGCCGCGTCGCCGTCCTCTCCCGTGGCACGCCGCCGCCGCCACGGACCTGCAGATTCCGGCCGGAACCGCCGCGTCCCGACCAGCCTGCCACCCGCGGTGGCCCACCATAGCAGCCACCGGCCGCGCCAGATCTGGGCTCGGGCCCCAGACCCACGCCCTCCATGCTGCAGCGCCAAGGGAGCTCGCCGGTGCGCCACATCACCCCCGCCACTGCGTTCCCGGGGCCGCCGCGTCGGTCTACCCGCGCCGTTGAGCCGCCATCGCCGGCCCCAGTCAAACCCGACGGCTGCCGGCGCCACGATGAGAGCCCACCCCGACACCATTTGGCGGCAGGGGCCCGCCGCCACCGCGACCAAAGGAGCCGGCGGCAGCGGCTTCGAGGGGCGCAGGGGAGGGGGAGCTTGGAGCGACGGCGGATTCGCCCCCGGTGCCGCCTGGGTGCGACATTGGGGAGGAGTATTTCAATCCGGTGTTGAGTATGTTCGTGATTTAGGCAGCAGGCAATAAAATGGCCGAACACATTTGATGGAATCCAGGGGCTCCTGTCAGGAATGCACAGGGGCATTCACATGCCAAGTCCTGCCACCCATTTGTTTTACCTCGTGATTCGTGCAGTAGTTCAGTCTTGTACGAGCGCATAGTTAAAAAGAAAACCCCTCAAAAAGTTTTAAGTTTCAACGATGAAACTTACAATTTTTGCGTCAAAAACTGCAAGTTTCAAAGTTTCAGAGATATAATTTCAAGCAATTCTTTTGTCCATCGTAGACATAAAATAATTAATCTTATTTTTTTAAAACAAAAATAATTAATTGTATTGGTCGCGTACTAAGTTCCCAGGGACGTCGTTCTCCTCCTCTCGCCGCAGGACCCGCAGAAGATTCTCATGAAGCTCATGCTCGAGGTGGAGGGTGATGTGGTTACCTAACTCAGCGACGGTGGGTATAGCGATGCCTCCAAGACCGTTGTGGTGAGTTGAGTAGGCTAGAGCACTGTATTGACTTCCAGGGTATGAATCTCTCAAACTATCATGAGCTTCCTTCGCCAATTAGATTGGTTTTAAAAATTTGTGCTCTATTATTACTGGAGCACTGAAGCTAGAGTTTAAGGCTCTAGTCTTCAGATCCTTGACATCATGCTCTGCGAACTTAGGGACGCATCATGTGTTCCTGTTGTGATGTTATCCTCTAGATACCCGACATGGCATTTTTATCTGTTTTGTAGCTATAATCTTTGACGTGACAAATTTTCTGATCTTTTTTCACCATGGATAGTTTAAATTTTATGGTATATCTATAAAAAAAACCATGACAAACGTTAATATGTTCAAAGAAATGTTTTTCTCATGGAACATGCACGAGATGAGTTGACTGAACGCTTCTCTCTGCTCAGGTGCCATCTAGTTTGCACATACCAGGGATACGTTTGGTAGCCTGCATTAGGCACAGCCAGGCACGATGGGTGCAATTTTGACCCGTTTGGTTGTATATGTTACACCGAAATTTAGGTCCGCATGAACCTTAAGGCACCGTTGGGCCTGGCTCTCGAGGAACGCTTGAATAAACCTTTGTTTGAAGTCACGCCTAAGCGATGCAACTCGAGGCACGTGGGTGGAGGCGGCTGCAGGCCCGGAGACACAAGAGAGACACCACATTGTTTCCTGAAGTTGCATCATAAATCTCTCACCGCTCACTTCCCCTCTCTCCACTCTCACACTGGCGGTAGTGAGCATCTAGACGACGAGCAGCGGCACATGTATCAAAGCCAAGATCTGGACGGCGAGGAGCGGCGGTGATGTAACACCCGGATAATTAAGCTACAATAATTCCATGTTAATGGTGACATGTCATCATTTTCACCATTGCTAAATCCCCCTTTGATTCGAACCGGTTCAAATTCAAATTAAAGTCAAAATTCAAATTGCTCAAACATGAAAACAAAAATGTTCAAAATGTTGCAAATAATCCCTAGATATCTTTCATGTCAAAACCCATATTTAATAAAGTATTTAAAGGCTCTTAAATGAATAAAATAGTGGCTAAAACCATTTATTAAATGCTTTTAAATAATAAACAAATATAAACCTATTTTATTAATGTGTCAAATTAATTATGGCAGTAGCCTAATTACTAGTACTAATTTAGGGGCTAGTCGTATATTTTATAAAACCTAAAATAAAGTACAACTAAAATGATAACAGAAACTATTTAATAGAAAAAGAAAAGCCAAATAAAAAGGCAAAAACAGAAACCCCCCTGC
>NC_057798.1:253828480-253839110 GCF_018294505.1 Triticum aestivum
GCCGTCTTCTTCCTCGGCTCGCCGCCATCATCTTCAACGCCGGCGCCCGTTGCAGCTACTAAGCTCCCCATCAGGCCATCGTTAGCCTCCCCGGTGAGCACCGCACGTCCTCCCCCTCTCCTGCTCCCTTCCGTCCCAGTAGCCCTGCTAGCCGCCATGGCCATAGGTCGTCTCCGCCGCGCCTCTCGTCGTCGTCGTTTCGGTCGACGTTGAACTCGACCGGGTCCTCGGCCGTGCTCCTCGACGTCGTAAGAACCCGTAGAGCCCTCCAGTTCGCTTCCTCGCACCCCCTAGCACCGTCCCCGACGGGCCAGCGCTCTGCCCGCCGTCGCGAGCTCGTCGCCTCCCACCTGCCGCTGATTGCGGCAAAGGACGCGCGCGAGCACCAGCTGCCCGTAGAGCCGCTCCGCACGCCAAACCGTGCCTCGAAGCACCGTCTTCATCGAGCGCCCGAACGCCGCCGGCGCCTCCACTCATTGCCGGTGACGCATCCGACCACCTCCGATGCCCCCACAGGTGCCGTTCGACGCGGCTCGTTCGGCTCGTTCGAACGGGCCCTTCCACGCGCCAAATGGTCACTGGAGGGCGAATCCCGCCGCTAGGCAGCGCACACTGCCGCGCTTGAGGCTCGCCAGAGCCTCACTGCCGGCCGCGCCGACGTGGCCACCCTGGGGCCAACCCCTCGGTCGCTGACTAGTGGCCCAGGGGCCCCACTGGCCTCCTTTGACCGCGTTGACTTCAGTCAACGCTGGCTGGACAAGTCCTAGGCGCTGACAGATGGGTCCCACCCTTGCTAATTAACAAAATTAGTTGAACTAATTTAATTAACCTAAATAGTCACTGACTGGTGGGCCCTATTACTTAATTAGTTAGTTTATTTAATTTTAAACCACTAGTTAACTCCTTTGTCAATGACAGGTGGGTCCCAGACGTCATTTTGACCAGTCAATGCCCTGTTGACTATTGACATCATGCTAACGCCATAATTCTATTTTATAAATTAAATTAAATATGTTAATTCTAGAAATCATTTAAAACTTTGAAAATGTATATAAAATAAATCGTAACTCGGATGAAAATAATTTATATATGATAGTTGCTCATAAAATATGACGATTCCGAATATGCCTTCCGTTCATCTGTCACACGTCCCTAGCATAGCGAACATGGAACCGTCTCCCTCCGTTTCATCTGTCCAAAAATGCCAAACTACGGGAAAACATTCCCAAATGTTTTTCCCCTTCGCCGATATCATGTAGCACTGCGTTAGAACACACCTAGTTGTGCCTGTAGTCATGTCATGCATCTGTTTTCTTGTATTTACTATTTCTTCCCCCTCTTCTTCTCCGGTTGACCCCGAGACCGCTGCTGATGCCACTGTGATCGATTACGTCACCGACGACCCTTCTTCCTTTTTAGCAGAGCTTCCAAGCAAGCAAACCCCCCTTGATCATTCTGATGTCGCCCATTCCATTCTCTCTCATGCTTGCATTAGATTTTGCTACTGTAATTGATTGCTCCTATTCTGTTGCATAGCCTGCTTTTGTAACATGTTGTTGTACCTTATCTGCTTATCCTAAACTGCTTAGTATAGGTTGGTTAGTGATCCATCAGAGGCCCCTCACCTTGTCCCTGTTGCCCCTACTTCATCATCGATGACTCGATCAACGTGATCGACGACCAGAGCCCGACACATCACCTCACCCCCTTTAGTTGTACGACCCTGCAGAGTTACTATCGAGTGCCAAGGGTGATACCTCGTACATCACTTTTGATGAGAACTCTGTAGTGTAGCTAATCAGTCGTGGTCTGTCGAGGGTGATTCCTCCTTCACCACTTCCGATACGACTCTGTCTTGCAACGCCTCAAGTGTGAACGTCGAGGGTGATTCCTCATATGTCACCTTGACGATTACATCAAGTGGATTACATCGAGGGTGATTCCTTAGATTCCCCCTTGATGTTATGGACACACGATTACTTTGGCTTTACTCCAGGCCCATGTTAAAGTCGGGACGGCCCCGAGGGGTACCCGCGAGATATGTGAAGTCGGGTTGACCATGGGGGTACCCGCGAGAGTTACTGCTATTGCAGGACTGAAGGGATAGGCGGTACCAGCCCGGTAGAGGTGGATTTGAGTTACCAATGGTCTCGGAATAGTTGGGCTAACCTGGAGGGTACCCACGAGTTAATTACAAGGCACGGCCGGGCAGGTAGACCGCCCTACAGTGAGAGGGTTAGGCCTGGCCCTTGCCGTATTTCCTCGAGACGGGGCGATGGGGTCACATGATCATGAGTCTTTGCTCGCCTCCGCCAGCTCCCAACACACTAAGGGTTTGGGTATTTGATCTGAGTTGGCCAGTGGCCTATACGCACTAACCGCCACGCGGAAAAAATATGGGCACTCGGCGTCGTACATTTCTTCTGAAAGCTCTGTCAGACATCCAGTTCACCATTGTGGTCGGGCCAGATCGCGCCATCCAGGAAGAGGTGGTGCTAGTATCCCCTTGCACACAACGACCCGGAGTGCAATGGGCGATGGGCCCAAGACCCCAGAGCTCTTAGGATGTAGAACGGCAGGGACCTCTCTATGGAGTCTAGGTAGGACTACAACGTGTTGATCTTCCAAGGCCGGGCATGACCCAGAAAAGTGTGTCCGGCCAGAGTAATCAAGCATGGTTGGTAATGTGGTGCACCCCTGCAGGAAAGTTTATCTATTCGAATAGCTGTGTCCACGGTAATGGACGCTCGGAGTTTTATCCCGATCTATTACAACTAGAAATGGATACTTGAGACATGAGATGGATAGATTGGCTCCGAGATTGCTTTCTCACAGGGAGTCGAGGAAGGATCTCTTGGCATTAATGCTACAAGATGCTTGTTAATTTTAAATTGCTATTCTGTACTCTTCTGATTGCTGCAAGTATGGCCCATGTAGGCCCATTACTTTCCCGGGTGGTTCCGGTAACCTTCCGGTACTCCAAAAAATACCCGAAACATTTCAGAACTATTTCGATGTTTGAATACCCTCGTCCAATATATCGATCTTTACCTCTCGACTATTTCGAGACTCCTCATCATGTCCTTGATCTCATCCCGGACTCCGAACAATCTTCGGTCACCAAAACACATAACTAATAATACAAATCGTCATCGAACGTTAAGCGTGCGGACCCTACGGGTTCGAAAGCTATGTAGACATGACCGAGACACCTCTCCGGTCAATAACCAATAGCTGAACCTGGATGCTCATATTGGCTCCCACATATTCTATGAAGATCTTTATCGGTCGAACCGTAATGACAACATACATTATTCCCTTTGTCATCGGTATGTTACTTGCCCGAGATTCGATCGTCGGTATCTTCATACCTAGTTCAATCTCGTTACCGCAAGTATCTTTACTCGTTTAGTAATGCATCATCCCATAACTAACTCATTAGTCACATTGCTTGCAAGGCTTATTATGATGTGCATTACCTAGAGGGCCCAGAGATACCTCTCCGATACTCGGAGTGACAAATCCTAATCTCGATCTATGCCAACCCAACAAAACACCTTCGGAGATACCTGTAGAGCATCTTTATAATTACCCGTTTACGTTGTGACGTTTGATAGCACACAAGGTATTCCTCCGGTATTCGGGAGTTGCATAATCTCATAGTCAAAGGAATATGTATAAGTCATGAAGAAAGCAATAACAATAAAACTTAATGATCATTATGCTGAGCTAACGGATGGGTCTTGTCCATCACATCATTCTCCTAATGATGTGATCCTGTTCATCAAATGACAACACATGTTTATGGTCAGGAAACTTGACCATCTTTGATTAACGAGCTAGTCGAGTAGAGACTTACTAGGGACACTGTGTTTTGTCTATGTATCCACACATGTATCAAGTTTCCGGTTAATACAATTCTAGCATGAACAATAGATATTTATCATGACATAAGGAAATATAAATAACAACTTTATTATTGCCTCTAGGGCATATTTCCTTCAGTCTCCCACTTGCACTAGAGTCAATAATCTAGATTACATTGTAATGATTCTAACACCCATGGAGTCTTGGTGTTGATCATGTTTTACTCATGGAAGAGGCTTAGTCAACGGGTCTGCCACATTCAGATCGTATGTATTATGCAAATCTCTATTTGTCTCCCTCCTTGATTTGATCACAGATGGAGTTGAAGCGTCTCTTGATGTGTTTGGTTCTTTTGTGAAATCTGGATTCCTTCGCCAAGGCTGTTGCTCCAGTATTGTCATAAAAGATTTTCATTGGACCCGATGCACTAGGTATTACCCCTAGATCGGATATGAACTCCTTCATCCAGACTCCTTCATTTGCTGCTTCCGGAGCAGCTATGTACTCCGCTTCACACGTAGATCCCGCCACGACGATTTGCTTGGAACCGCACCAACTGACAGCTCCACCATTCAATATAAATACGTATTCGGTTTGCGATTTAGAGTCATCTGGATCAGTGTCAAAGCTAGCATCAACGTAACCATTTACGACGAGCTCTTTGTCACCATCATAAATGAGAAACATATCCTTAGTCCTTTTGAGGTACTTTAGGATGTTCTTGACTGCTGTCCAGTGATCCACTCCTGGATTACTTTGGTACCTCCCTGCTATACTTATAGCAAGGCACAAATCAGGTCTGGTGCACAACATAGCATACATGATAGAACCTATGGCTGAAGCATAGGGAATGAATTTCATTTTCTCTCTATCTTCTACACTGGTCAGGCATTGAGTCGGACTCAACTTCATACCTTGTAACACAGGCAAGAACCCTTTCTTTGACTGATCCATTTTGAACTTCTTTAAAATCTTATCAAGGTATGTGCTTTGTGAAAGTCCAATTAAGCGTCTTGATATATCTCTATAGATCTTAATGCCCAATATATAAGCAGCTTCACCGAGGTCTTTTATTGAAAAACTCTTATTCAAATATCCTTTTATGTTATCCAGAAATTCTATATCATTTCCAATCAACAATATGTCATCCACATATAATATTAGAAATTCTACAGATCTCCCACTCACTTTCTTGTAAATACAGGCTTCTCCAAAAGTCTGTATAAAACCATTTGCTTTGATCACCTCATCAAAGCGTATATTCCAACTCCGAGAGGCTTGCACCTGTTCATAAATGGATCGCTGGAGCTTGCACACTTTGTCAGCACCTTCAGGATCGGCAAAACATTCTGGTTGCATCATATACAACTCTTCTTTAAAAAATCCATTAAGGAATGCAGTTCTGACATCCATTTGTCAGATTTCATAATCATAAAATGAGGCAATTGCTAACATGATTCGGACAGACTTAAGCATTGCTACAGGTGAGAAGTCTCATCGTAGTCAACTCCTTGAACTTGTCAAAAACCTTTTGCGACAAGTCGAGCTTTGTAGACAGTAACATTACCATCAACGTTAGTCTTCTTCTTAAAGATCCATTTATTCTCTATGGCCTGCCGATCATCGGGCAAGTCCGCCAAAGTCCATACTTTTTTCTCATACATGGATCCCATCTCAGATTTCATGGCCTCAAGCCATTTTGCGGAATTTGGGCTCATCATCGCTTCCTCATAGTTCATAGGTTCGTCATGGTCTAGTAACATGACTTCCAGAACAGGATTACCGTACCACTCTGGTGTGTAACGTGCTGTAGTTGACCTATGAGGTTCGGTAGTAACTTGATCTGAAGTTTCATGATCATTATCATCAGCTTCCTCGCTAATTGGTGTAGGCATCACTGGAACTGATTTCTGTGATGAACTACTTTCCAATTCAAGAGAAGGTACAATTACCTCATCAAGTTCTACTTTCCTCCCACTCACTTCTTTCGAGAGAAACTCCTTCTCTAGAAAGGATCCATTCTTAGCAGCAAAGATCTTGCCTTCGGATCTGTGATAGAAGGTGTACCCAACAGTCTCTTTTGGGTATCCTATGAATACGCACTTCTCCGATTTGGGTTCAACCTTATCAGGCTGAAGCTTGTTCACATAAGCATCGCAACCCCAAACTTTAAGAAATGACAGCTTAGGTTTCTTGCCAAACCATAGTTCATACGGTGTCGTCTCAACGGATTTAGACGGTGCCCTATTTAAAGTGAATGCAGCTGTCTCTAATGCATAACCCCAAAACGATAGTGGTAAATCGGTAAGAGACATCATAGTTCGCACCATTTCTAATAAAGTACGGTTACGACATTCAGACACACCATTACGCTGTAGAGTTCCAGGTGGCGTGAGTTGTGAAACTATCACATTCTTTTAAATGAAGGCCAAACTCGTAACTCAAATATTCGCCTCCGTGATCAGATCGTAGAAACTTTATTTTCTTGTTACGATGATTCTCCACTTCACTTTGAAGTTCTTTGAACTTTTCAAATGTTTCAGACTTGTGTTTCATTAAGTAGATATACCCATATCTGCTCTGTGAAGGTCAGAAAATAATGATACCCGCCGCGAGCCTCAACACTCATCGGACCGCATACATCAGTATGTATTATTTGCAATAAGTCAGTAGCTCGCTCCATTGTTCCGGAGAACAGAGTCTTAGTTATCTTGCCCATGAGGCATGGTTCGCAAGCATCAAACGATTCATAATCAAGTGATTCCAAAAGTCCATCTGCATGGAGTTTCTTCATGCGCTTTACACCAATATGACCTAAATGGTAGTGCCACAAATATGTTGCACTATCATTATCAACTTTGCATCTTTTGGCATCAATATTATGAATATGTGTATCACCACGATCGAGATTCAACAAAAATAGACCACTCTTCAAGGTTGCATGACCATAAAAGATATTACTCATATAAATAGAACAACTATTATTCTCTGATTCAAATGAATAACCGTCTCGTAGTAAACAAAATCTAGATATAATGTTCATGCTCAACGCTGGCACATTATTCAGGTCTAAAACTAATCTCGAAGGTAGATGTAGAGGTAGCATGCCAACGGCAATCACATCGACCTTGGAACCATTCCCGACGCGCATCGTCACCTTGTCCTTAGCCAATCTTCGATTAATCCGTAGCCCCTGTTTCGAGTTACAAATATGAGCAACCTAACTGGTATCAAATACCCAGGCACTACTATGAGCATTAGTAAGGTACGCATCAATAACATGTATATCAAATATACCTTTGTTCACTTTGCCATCCTTCTTATCCGCCAAATATTTGGGGCAGTTCCACTTCCAGTGACCAATCCCTTTGCAGTAGAAGCACTCAGTTTCAGGCTTAGGTCCAGACTTGGGCTTCTTCCGGGGAGTGGCAACTTGCTTGCCATTCTTCTTGAAGTTCCCCTTCTTCCCTTTGCCCTTTTTCTTGAAACTAGTGGTCTTGTTAACCATCAACACTTGATGATCCTTCCTAATTTCTACCTCCGCAGCTTTGAGCATTGCGAAGAGCACGAGAATAGTCTTCTCCTTCCCTTGCATATTATAGTTCATCGCGAAGCCTTTATAGCTTGGTGGCAGTGATTGAAGAACTTTGTCAATAATACTATCATCCGGAAGATTAACTCCCAGCTGAGTCAAGTGGTTATGGTACCCAGACATTCTGAGTATGTGTTCACTGACAGAACTGTTCTCCTCCATCTTGCAGCAATAGAACTTGTTGGAGACTTCATATCTCTCAACTCGGGCATTTGCTTGAAACATTAACTTCAACTCCTGGAACATCTCATATGCTCCATGACTTCGAAACGTCTTTGAAGTCCCAATTCTAAGCCGTAAAGCATGGCACATTGAACTATCGAGTAGTCATCAGATCGATCCTGCAGCAGGCCTTGCACCTAGCGGTGCATCAAGGACATAATTCTTCTGTGCAGAAATGAGGATAATCCTCAAATTACGACCCAATCCGTGTAGTTGCTGCCATCATCTTTCAACTTAGCTTTCTCTAGGAACGCATTAAAATTCAAAGGAACGATAGCACAGGCCATTGATCTACAACATAGATATGTAAAAATTATCAGGACTAAGTTCATGATAAATTAAAGTTCAATTAATCATATTACTTAAGAACTCCCACTTAGATAGACATCCCTCGAGTCATCTAAATGATCACGTGATCCAAATCAACTAAACCATGTCCGATCATCACGTGAGATGGAGTAGTTTTCAAAGGTAAACATCTCTATGTTGATCATATCTACTGTATGATTCACGTTCGACCTTTCGGTCTCCAGTGTTCCAAGTCCATGTCTGTACATGCTAGGCTCGTCAAGTTTAACTTGAGTATTCCGCATGCGCAAAACTGTCTTGCACCCATTGTATGTTAACGTAGAGCTTATCACACCCGATCATCACGTGGTGTCTCGGCACGAGGAACTGTCACAACGGTGCATACTCAGGGAGAACACTTATACCTTGAAACTTTAGTAAGGGATCATCTTTAATGCTACCACTGTACTAAGGAAAATAAGATGCATACAAGATAAAGATCACATGCAATCAAAATATGTGACATGATATGGTCATCATCATCTTGTGGCTTTGATCTCCATCTCCAAAGCACCATCATGATCTCCATCGTCACCGACTTGACACCTTGATCTCCATTGTAGCGTCGTGGTCATCTCGCCAACTATTGCTTCTACAACTATCGCTAACGCATTATAGTGACCAGACCTCAAACAGTCTGATCTCTGTGCATCAGTGTCATCCCTGGATCGGTAATGCTGACACGCACAGTACTCAAGGATTTATAATAGAGTAGCAATTGCACACTTATTACATCGAATGTCTCAAAAGAGAACTTATTACAATAAATATGGCTTAAGGCCATCTAAAACAATAACAGCGGAAGGCTTGGAAGATAAAGTGAGTCCATCAACTCCAACGGCATCACTGAGTGAAAGACAACCACCTATGGCACCTTACTCGTCGTCTGAGAAGTCTGCAACATGAACGTTGCAGCCCAAAACGGGTCAGCACATGGAATATGCTGGCAATGTAACACAAGAGAGTAATGAACAGAATAAATGCTATCACTACATGCATATATGGCTGGTGAAAAGCTCTATGGTTACAGTTTTGCATAAAGCCAATTTTTTCCCTACAACAAAGGAATAAATTTTATTTAACTATCAGGGTGGTTGTTAAACATTGAGAAGGTTCCTCCAACTCAATCCCAATTAAACATCATCATTAAACCCAATCAAATTAAATTAAGACTGATGAGATCAACATGATAATCCAAGAACTAGATACTTAAAACGTCCATAACCGGGGACATGGCTAACCATGATTAGTTTATACACTCTGCAGAGGTTTGCGCACTTTTCCACACAAGGCTCGAATACATCCATGGTCGGTGAATCGAGACATAGTCTTTCTGAAACAATAACTCTTTACTCTGGGTGGACAGTTACACCTACTTTCCCCTACATCTGCTAGCCCACCACTGAAAGAGGTCTTGCAACTTACTCAACTATGCTAGAGCCCATAATAGCTTGTGGCTGCACACGGAAGTTTCTAGCATGAATAATCTTATGATCCCTTTGAGCCTGGGTGGCGGACCGTAGGATGATCACACGGGCACCCCGGGATATCCTAGGACAACACTGGATTCTCCAGGTGCCCTGACAACCACTGGGTACTCCAGGGTGCCTTCAAGCAATCCACCCAAATGTGTATTAAAGTAGCCACCTTAAGTTAACCATTAAGTAACAACACTCACATCTGTCATGAATCACTCGAACCAAAGCACGTCTACAAGCATAGCATAGCAATATACGCAATGTAGAAGTAACTCCCAAGGTTTGATAATAAACAGGACAATATTTACTACCTCATCTACTCCCCAAAACCCACATGTTAATCTGATCCTAACCATGCAATTGTTTGAGGGTTGATCTAATGCAATAAAACTGGGTAGTAAAGAGGTATGATCAAAGTGTTACTTGCCTTGCTGATGATCCGTGAAACCTAGAGACTCGTAGTAGCACGCTTCGCACTCCGGGTACTCTATCGCAAACAAACAAGCATACAATAAGCACTCAACTAGAAGCACGGATAAAACTCACATAAGAGATCTAAACATAAAGTTCAAATTAACAACTCCGGTTTGCAAAAAGAATCAAATCAAATGAAGCAACGAAACTCAAATGGCGAAAGAAACAAGCTTCATTTACTAATCTGGACTTAAGTCAAATTTTACAGTACCAAAATATTTTTCAAGTTAGTTAAACTGAAAGAGGGCTTCTAGACGAAACTCTAGGCGCTTGAATCGCCTGATTCTGATAAACGAGCAAAAAGATAAAGTAAAACAAAAATCAGGGCAGAAATCACGATCAAAAATAATCGCGGAAAATCCCTGGAAAAAGAAAAACTGGCGAATAGGCTAACGAACGAACGTTCGTTGTCTGCGGCTAACGGGTGAAAATCGTTCATTAAAATGAAACGAATGAACGGGCGTTCGCTAAATAACTAAACCAGAAAAAAACTGATCTAAATAAAAAATGCGGTTTTCTAAAAAAAACGAGCGGCTAACCGGCAAAAACCGGCGGCGGATCCGGCAACTACCTCGACGGATCGGCGGCGGCGGGACTGCGGCAACTCCGGCGATGGCCGGCGGCGATGGGCAGCGGCGGGGTCGGGTGG
>NC_057798.1:254139476-254263289 GCF_018294505.1 Triticum aestivum
GTGTAGTCGATGCACATCCGCCACTGCTTGTTTTTCTTCAGTACCAACACCGGGTTTGCCAGCCACTCTGGAAAAAATACTTCCATGATGAAACCGGCTGCCAGGAGCCGGGCTATCTCTTCTCCAACAACTCTTCTTTTCTCTTCTGACAGGCGGCGCAAGGGCTGCCTGACGGGCTTCATATCTGGCCTGACGTGTAGCTTGTGCTCGGCGAATTCCGTCGGTACACCCGGCATGTCCTTGGGGGACCATGCAAAGATGTCCCGATTCTCACGGAGGAAATCGACGAGCTCGCCTTCCTATTTGCTGTCAAGGCCTGTGCCTATGACAGCGTATCTCTCTGGGTGCTCCGGGTCCAAGGGTATCTTCTTGGTCTCTTTGGCCAGCTTGAATGATCCTTCTACCTCCGACTCCTTGGGGTCGGGCGACATCTCTGGCTGCTTTCCGGCCATCGCCACGACTCGGTCAAGGAGTCGCTTCTCGGGTGCGATCACCAAGGATTCGGCCAGCCGACTGCTCTCGGCCGCGCAAGCGGACGACTTCTTGTAGTCGCCAGCAATGGTCAGAATACCCTTGGAACTCGGCATCTTCATTTTGAGGTAGGCGTAGTGTGGAACCGCCATGAACTTGGCCAAGGCAGGCCGGCCAAGCAGAGTGTGGTACGGGCTCTCCAAGTCCACCACCTCGAACCAGACCGGCTCTCGGCGGAAGTGATCTTTGTCTCCGAAGAGGACGTCTATCAGGATCTTTCCGATCAGTGAACAGGAGAGGCCGGATACAATTCCATGGAACACGGTGCGGCTGCTCTGCAGCTGCCTTCGCCTGATTCCTAGCTTCTCCATGGTGTCTTTGTACAGGATGTTTATGCTGCTACCTCCATCTATCAGGACCCGTGAAAAACGGGCGGCCCGCCTATCAGTAGCCAAGGTCGCACCTAAGACCAGGGCATAAGAGCCTGGACTCGGCATCACCTCTGGGTGATCCGCCCGACTCCAACTGATAGGCCTCTCGGACCAATGCATGAACTCTGGAGCATCCGTTGCTACTGCGTTTACTTCTTGCTGCTGTTGGCGCCTGCTGCGCCGGTCATCTGCCACACTGGTGAACACCATGTAGGCTCCGTGCTCTTCTGGGAACTCGTCTTGTACTGCGCCGACAGGCCGAGCCGCCGGCTGCTGGGGCGGCGGCGGAGGCGGCGGCCCAGCAGGCGGCGGAGGAGTGAGGCCGTCTCCCTTGGCGATTCTGGCGAGCCAGTGGCACTTTCTGGTGGTGTGGTTCGATGGCTTCGCGCCGCTGTGGAACTTGCAAGGACCATCCAAAGTCTACTCATAGGAGAAAGCCGGCAACCAATTGGACTTGCCGCCTTTCTGCCGCTTGGCCGGAGGCTGCACCTCCGGCTGCTGATCTTCCACTGCTGCGACCTGCCGACTGTTGGAAGTCGGCTGTGGGGCCTTGCGCTTGTTGTCGTTTTGTTGCTGTCGCCGACTGGCGTCTCCAGCCGGAGTTCTGGGAGCCTGGGGAGTCACTTTGCCAGCCGCGTTGACTTGAATCTCCGTCTTCATAGAAGAGTCGGCCGTGGCGTACTTATCTGCTATGACTAGCAGTTCGTCAAGGGTTTCGGGCTCGTCGCAGAGGAGCTTGTGCTTGAGGAGGGTGCCCTCTCGGCACCCGGCAGTGAAGTACTCGATAGCCTGCACCTCGTGCACGCCCTCGCAGGAGTTTCGAAGTTCGCCCCAGCGTGTGAGGTAGTCGCGCGTTGATTCTTCAGGGCCTTGCACGCACAAGGAGAGCTGGCGCGGCTTGGGAGGTCGCTTGTACGTGCTGGTGAAGTTGCGGATGAAGGCTTCGGTGAAGTCGACCCAGCTATTGATGCTGCGGGGCTTCAGGCTGTTCAGCCATGTCCGGGCCGTGCCCTGGAGCATGAGAGGAACATACTTCACGGCAACTCGCTTGTTGCCGTTTGCTATGCTGACGGCTGTGGAGTAGTCTATCAGCCAGTCTTCCGGCTTCACGGAGCCGGTGTACTTGGGCGTGTCTCGGGGGAGCGTGAACCCTTTGGGGAAGGGCTCGTCTCTGATGCGGGGCCCGAAGCAAGGCGGACCCAACTCATCTTCTTCTTCCAGCGCCAGGGATCGGTGGAGTCGGTCGATCCGATGGCGGGCGTCATTCTCTCCGACTCCCTCTCGGCGGCCAAGGCGACCTCCGAGAGTCAGATGCTCAACAGGTGGCGGAGAAACTCGCCGTTCTCTTCTGGGCGGGGGAGGCAGATAATCGTCCCGCCGTTCTACTGCTCTTGGGCGGCCGTCTTGGTCGCGCTCGATGGTGATATGAGTCCGGCTGTGACTGGCAGCCGGCTCCTTCTCTTTCCTTCCGCGGACTCCGCCAGTCGGCGTCCGGGAGGTCGCGCCTTGATCTCGGCGGGGAGGTAAGTCGTCGTTTGGCTGCTGCAGCGCATCTGCGCGGCCGCCGGCCGCGTTTTGCGCAGCAACCGCGTCAAGGAGCTGCTGGACTCGCTCCGTCATCACACGGCGCTCTTCGCCCTCAAAGTTCTTCAGCTCGTCAGTCGCCGCTTGGGCGGCGCGGATATTCTCCGCTGGGGTGGCGTACACGGGGCGTTTCGCCCCGAGTAAGTCGGCGATGGCGGCGCCGCGCTGTCGGACCGCACCCAGATGGCTCGGCCCAGTCGGAGCCGGCGAGCCGCCTACGGCGCGATCCATCTCGCGCTGGTATGCCTCTGACAAGCGCCTCATGCTTGCCAACTTCTTGGCGCCTTCGATGATCTGAAGGCGGCGTGCCTCCAGCGTCTCGGCGTCCGCGTCCTCTGGAATGGGCGCGGTCAGGTCTTGCAGGGCCGCGGCTAGTGGGTCCTGGGCTTCTTCACCGGAGTGCTCGCCGTGGCTGATGACGAGCACCTCCGTGACGTCGCTTCCGCCACTCTCCTCGTATGGAAGCGGCTCGTCGTAGACCACCACGTTGGTGGGGAAGATGTCAAGCGATACGGCGTCGGAGTCGACCAGCATCGGGTCGGAGGAGCCTACGGACTCCAAGTCTACGGCAGGCTCGCCGGCGACGTGGAGTTGGTCGAGGAGGCCCGCGAGAAGGTTCTCGGGGCCACCCGTGCCTGCGCCGGATGCAGGCTCGTCGGAGAGGCGCACCTCGCCGATAAGTTCGGCGAGGCCGCTCGCAGCGCAGGCGGCTTCGGCGCCGCGCAGCGTGTCGATGCAGACTCCATCTGGCGAGCCTGGCTGGCTGCGCTCGCCAGGGAGGAAAAGGGTTCTCGTCCAGAACAGATCTCCGGACGACGGTGCACCTCGCCCCACGGTGGGCGCCAAATGTCGGGGGTTGGGTGCGACATATGCCAAAGGATGGCTTATCATGGTGGGGGCGAGTAGAACGTCGCCGGTGCCTGGAAACGGGATGAGGCGTAGACATGCACGCCGGCGAATCTTACCCAGCTTCGAGGCTCTCCGGGGAGATAACACCCCTACTGCTGCTCTGCGGGGTCTCCGCATGGTCACTATGGCAAAGTGGCTACAATGGCGCTCCTAGAGCTGTTTCGGGAGGCAGGAGGGAGCTAAGCTGGCTCTCTCCTCCCTGGTCTATGTGTCTAACTCTATCAAAGGCCGAACCCCTTGCATGGATGCCCCGGGGGGTTTATATAGGCCCACCCCCGGGGGTACAATAGTAATCTGACTGGGCGTGGCCCCAGCCGTCTGTCTCTCATGCCGCCGTCCTTCCCGCCGGCTTCTGGGGCCCGCCGACTGGTGGGTCCCGCGGACAGGCCGAACACTGTGCGGCGCTCCCGATGACGCAGGCTTGGTCATGGGGTCGTGGCAACAGTGCCGCCGTCTGTCAGGCGATCACTGTCGCCACTCCCCATCCAATCTGGTTTATGGCTTGTGGGGCCCTGGCGGGGAGACGGCCGACTCCGTGGAGGCCGACTCCCACAGGGCCGTCTTCTGGCGCTCTGGCCGTCTTTGATTCATCCACTGACAGGTGGCCCTGCGATCTCTGGGCCGTACAGGCCGGCGTCGTGGGCACAGTGCATCACGCACTGTGGCTGAGGTCAGGGGAGGCATGGCAACAGTGCGCGCCTCGCCGGAGATCTCCCAGCGATACGGCTCACTGTAGCCATGCCAACCCTCGTAGGCAGGAAGGGACGGCCACGTCGGGGCCGTGCCCTGCATCGGTCTTCGTGAAATGTCGCGGGCCGACTCCCATAGTCGGCACTCCTGGAGGTCGCAAGCCGGGAGTCGGCTTGCTTTAAAGTCGTCGTCTGGGACTCGGCTTCGGGATCGCCGGGACTCGCCCTCTGAGGTCGCCAGCTGGGACTCGGCCTCTCTGGAGGTCGCCAGCTGGGACTCGGCCAGAGGGGCGTGGCCTGCCCCGATGTCTTGAAAGATCCTGGGTCCCGGGTCAGCCTACCCGTGGCCCATTACTCCGACAGTGCCGCACTTGTGAAAGTGTTCGGACTTATCACACCATATTTTGGGGTACTTAAGCCCCTTGTGTATTTGGCCGTACCAAAACGCACGGGTGCAACATGTCATAAGTGAACATGTATAGATAAAATAAAAAAAGGAATGCAATAATAGGCAAAAGCTATGCATTGTTTATTCAAAAAAGCTACGGTAAAAGCAGAACGATACAAATAGTGCGATAAGCAAGGACGGGACTATTTGACATGTCTCCCTCCAGGAGCAAGCTGTGGGATGTTATGTAAGACAAGTATATTGCTCGTTATAGAGACCACCTGGACACTCGACGTAGCTTTCTGCTTCCCTGGCTGTTGCATCGTGTGTTCGGCGATTCTATGTCCGGACAGGGCTTCTTGAGAAAGGAGTCCTGAAAGTAAGAGAAAAAAGAAGAATGACACAGTTGGGAGCCCCTAGTGCGGTTGAGCTGCATTATAGGCATGTCGTGGTCGTGCCCCTCCCCCTATGCCCATGGTATTTCCAGAGCGTAATTATGTACGCATAGTACTGGTTTCGGAATTTCACGAGGGATGGGGTTGGGGCCACATTGCTACGCGTGCTCGGGACGTGCCAGACGGTCTTGTTGTTGGTTACTCCGGGCGTGCTTGACGGTGTTTGGACATTTAATAGCCGGACTCGAGAATTGCCTTAAGAGGCTGCTTTGTACTTCTGCCGCGAGCGCCGCCGTATGCTCGTCCGTTCGGAGAGAGCGTTCGGTGTTTCCGTCGACCGTAATGACTCCTCGAGGGCCTGGCATCTTGAGCTTGAGGTATGCGTAGTGTGGCACCGCATTGAACTTTGCAAATGCGGTTCGTCCGAGTAGTGCGTGATAGCCGCTGCGGAACGGTACTATGTCAAAATTAATTCCTCGCTTCGGAAGTTATCCGATGATCTGAAGACCACTTCAAGTGTAACTGAGCCTGTACAGTTGGCCTCTAAACCTGGTATGACGCCTTTGAAGGTCGTCTTTGTGGGTTTAATCCTTGATGGGTCTATGCCCATCTTGCGCACTGTATCCTGATAAAGCAGGTTCAGGCTGCTGCCGCCGTCCATCAGGACTCTAGTGAGGTGAAATCCATCGACGATTGGGTCTAGAACCAATGCAGCGAATCCGCCATGGTGGATGCTAGTGGGGTGGTCCTTTGATCAAAAGTGATTGGGCAGGAGGACCACGGATTGAACTTTGGGGCGACTGGCTCCATCCCATATACGTCCCTTAGTGCACGCTTCCGCTCCCTTTTGGGTATGTGGGTTGCGTATATCATGTTCATTGTCC
This sequence comes from Triticum aestivum, assembly GCF_018294505.1. Classification (NCBI taxonomy): domain Eukaryota; kingdom Viridiplantae; phylum Streptophyta; class Magnoliopsida; order Poales; family Poaceae; genus Triticum; species Triticum aestivum. Next base: position 254,145,228 of record NC_057798.1, read on the forward strand.
GCACTTGTGGGGGAAAGCCCTTCTGTCCTCTATTGTTCGGCGGTCCGGGCTCATCCTCGTCGTCACTATGCAGCCCCTTGTCATTGTTTTCGGCAGTTAGCTTGCATGCCTGCTTGAAAACCCAACAATCCATGTTGGTGTGATTGGCTGGTTTTTCGGGGTGCCGTGTATCTAGCACGAGTGATCGAGTATTCGGTCCAAATTGGACGGGCCCGGAGTATTTATTTTGAATGGCTCTTTCCGCTGACCGATTTTGGAGCCTCTCAATCCGGCATTGACTGCCGTATCCTCAACATTATCGCCGTTAATGTGGCGCTTGTGCTTGTTGCGACGCGACCTGCCATTGCTGTCCTTGGTATCTGAATTACCAGGGCTCTTGGTCATGTTGTTACTACGAGCTAGCCAGCTATCCTCTCCCGTGCAGAAGCGAGTCATGAGTGTTGTGAGGGCTGCCATGGATTTTGGCTTTTCCTGTCCTAGGTGCCGGGCAAGCCACTCATCGCGGATGTTATGTTTGAAGGTTGCAAGGGCCTCTGCATCCGGACAGTCGACAATTTGATTTTTCTTGGTTAGGAACCGTGTCCAGAATTGTCTGGCTGATTCCTCTGGCTACTGAATTATGTGTCTTAGGTCATCGGCGTCTGGTGGTCGCACATAGGTGCCCTGGAAGTTGTCAAGGAATGCGGCTTCCAAGTCTTCCCAACAACCGATTGACTCTGCTGGCAAGCTGTTAAGCCAATGCCGAGCTGGTCCTTTAAGCTTGAGTGGGAGGTATTTGATGGCGTGTAGATCATCACCGCGGGCCATGTGGATATGGAGGAGATAGTCCTCGATCGAGACCGCAGGATCTGTTGTGCCATCGTATGATTCGATGTTTACGGGTTTGAAACCCTCAGGAATTTGATGATCCATCACTTCGTCTGTGAAGCATAGTGGGTGTGTGGCGCCTCTGTATTGGGCTATATCACGACGCAGCTCAAATGAGCTTTGTCTACTGTGTTCGGCCCGGCCGGAATTGCCATATCCGGCGTGACGGCTATCATCACATATCATGGGGCGCCCACGCGATCCGTAGATCGATCTTGTTTGCCTTGCCTTGTCCTCCAGTATATCCCGCAGGTCTGGCACGTTTTCCCGCGTCTTGGTATGTTTTGAGCGGCGCCGGGGTGCGGCTTGAGTGGAGGGCCGAAAGGCCTCTCCGTCGCGGCCACGAGGTGGCCGGTCAGCCATATCATGCGCTGGTAATGTAGGTTTAAGTGCTTCCTCCTCTAATCGGGGTAGCAGCCTGCGTTTTGGGTAACTCTTGGAGGGGCGTTCGAGTTCGTACTCTTCGGCCGCCAGGATTTCAGTCCATCTGTCGGCTAGCAAATCTTGGTCAGCTCTAAGCTGTTGCTTCTTTTTCTTAAGGCTGCTTGACATGGCCATAAGCCTGCGTTTGAAACGCTCTTGTTCGACGGGATCCTCAGGCACGACAAATTCGTCGTCGTCAAGGCTTGCCTCGTCTTTGGAGGGAGGCATGTAATTATCCTCCTCTACCTCTTTGTCTGCCGCTCTCTCATGCGGGCTGGCTTCTCCATCCTCCTGCGCTGAATTCTGCTGGAGGGGATTGTCTTCGGCACTATCCGGGGTGTTACTGTCTCCGGTGCCGGAATCGCTGTTTTTATTGTGGCGGGATTTAGAGCGGCGCCGCTGATGCCGGCGCTTAGCCTGTTTCTTAGAGGGGTCATCCTCCGTTGTTCCATCGCCATTCCCATCTTTTGGGATGTCCACCATGTAAATGTCGTATGACGAGGTGGCCTTCCAGTGCCCTGTAGGCGCTGGTTCTTGGTCGTCTCCTGCATCGTCGTCCATACCGTCGATGTCTTTGGAGTCGAAGTCGAGCATGTCGGTTAAATCATCGACAGTGGCTACAAAGTGGGTGGTGGGTGGGTTTTGAATTTCTTCATCGTCCGCATCCCAACCTTCCTGACCATAGTCCGGCCAGGGCTCTCCTGATAAAGAGAGAGACTTTAGTGAGTTCAGGATGTCGCCAAAGGGCGAGTGCTGAAAGATGTCCGCGGCGGTGAACTCCATGACCGGCACCCAATCAGATTTGATTGGCAGGGGCGCCGGAGGTTCGGAGTCCGGAGAGGAGTCCGACACCTTGGAGTTACGAGCTTCGCAAAGGATAGGGTTGGTGTTCGGCTCAATCGCCGTAGAGATAGCAGCCCCCGAGGCGGCGTCCAGCCACCCGTCCTCGATCGGCGCAGTCGGCTCCGAGCTAAAGGTCAGAGGGGACATTGGTGCGGCCTCCAAGGCACTTTTCAGCGGCAGAGATAGATCATGCCCATCATGACAGTGCGGCGCGCTTGGCTGTGGCTCGAACCCGTCAAAGATCAAGTCTCCGCGGACGTCAGCCGTATAGTTCAAACTTCCAAATCTGACCTGATGGCCAGGGGCGTAGCTTTCAATCTGCTCCAGATGGCCAAGCGAATTGGCCCATAGTGCAAAGCCGCCGAATACGAAGATCTGTCCGGGGAGAAAAGTCTCACCCTGGATCGCATCATTGTTGATGATCGGAGGAGCCATCGGGCCTAAAGATGACGACACAGAGGAACTCTCAATGAAAGCACCAATGTCGGTGTCAAAACTGGCGGATCTCGGGTAGGGGGTCCCGAACTATGCGTCTAGGCGGATGGTAACAGGAGACAAGGGACACGATGTTTTTACCCAGGTTCGGGCCCTCTCGATGGAGGTAAAACCCTACTCCTGCTTGATTGATATTGATGATATGGGTAGTACAAGAGTAGATCCACCACAAGATCAGAGAGGCTAAACCCTAGAAGCTAGCCTATGGTATGATTGTTGTTCGTCCTATGGACTAAAACCCTCCGGTTTATATAGGCACCGAAGAGGGTTAGGGTTACACAGAGTCGGTTACAATGGTAGGATATCTACATATCCGTACCGCCAAGCTTGCCTTCCACGCCAAGGAAAGTCGCATCCGGACATGGGACGAAGTCTTCAATCTTGTATCTTCATAGTCTAGGAGTCCGGCCGAAGATGATCGTTCGGCTATCCGGACACCCCCTAGTCTGGGACTCCCTCAATGGGGTATTAAAATTCTCAACAACAAAGTACTAGCAGTACTGAATCTCAGTGTTGATTTTATTCACAACCTGGTGTTTTCGGTTGAGGACAAACCAGAACCCGTGGAGTGACTATGACGGGGAAAGGTATTACTTCATCAGAAATTCATAAGAGGAAGTTCAATGGGTTGATATCCTTGAGATACCAGGGGGTAATACTCAAAGGTAGAGTAGAATAGATGCTTGACAGGTGAAATGAGGTGCCGAAGACAAGTAATTTAACTTGTCCGAGAAACGGGATCAAAGAAGAACAATATGGCCGTAACCACGATTGTAAAAGATCAAATCCTAGATATAAGATGAACTTATACCAAGGGGATAATTAATTTAAGAGAAGCTTCCATGATAAGATCTACATCGTGTCCATGAGCATGAACACAAAGTTCAAAGTCGACTCCCACTTCTTCAATGCATAACCTTTCATTCACTACGCTAAAAAATGATTTGAGTGCAAAGACCTACCCGGTGAATTACCAGAGGAGTATGAACCTTGGAAAACTTTCGGGTTCACACAGATTAAGGAAGGCATAGGTTCAACCCATCGGGTCATCTTAGAAACTTATACCTCAAGCTTCAAGAGAAAATATCACCAACTCGAAAGCAGAGCATGGTTGGCCAAATCAGATAATAGGACTTTTCAATGGCATTATGCATCAGGGAAAGAACTTCTTAAGGTTTTTGTATACGAAGGACACTATCGGATAACAATCTAACAAAGGATCGGGCGATCCACAACGGAGCCGATGTGAGTATCGTTACTCACTCAGAGGAAGAAAGAATGCAGAGGCATCAGATTCAAGAATCACCAGATTAGTCTGATGCTTAAATAGAAAGAAATTATGGTTTCCAAAATGAAGGATCAGAGGCAGCCGCTCTGATCAAGGATGGATAAGTTGAAAACACTTAGTTGGATAATAAATAAAGGTTTGAAGTGCCGAGAACCAACTGACGTTCGGAATGACGTCTGAGTCGGAAAGATAATTTTTAAAAAGGATAACCTAATGACTGTGTGCGTACGCACATGTTGAATCAATAGGCTCAAGATGACTAAGACAAGGGATGTTATCGAGGACTACTAGTCATATGGAATTAACCATAATGCAAGCAAGCAAGAATTTCAAGAATAATAGGCTGCAGAGGATTTTTGAAAGATCGAAAAGTATTTCAAAGACTTATGTGAAACACATGAACAACTGGGGATGAGCGGATACTCGATAAGTGGAAGGAATTACTCACTGGGGTATTAAGGTGGCAAGGGACTGCAAGGCAGTAGGCTCAAAGTATTCTTGGAACAATAGAGAGAATTTCAGGGCATCTTGTAATAACAGCAACAACCGGGAACAAATGTATCAACGGCAAGTGTAAGTAGTTATCCATAGGGATGCATCGGTGATAGGGAATTGCAAAGCCGTTGAACGCAAGTTCTCGAGAGAACATCAGAGAGTATCATCAGAATCTTCCAGTGGAGCAGGCGATCATCTGAACTGTAGAGGCTCTCCGGTAGGAAGTATTTACGAGATCCTAATGTTAGAGTTAGCAAAATCATTTAACCCAAATAGAAGAGAGTTCAGAGTCCCAGAGTAAAGATCAAGAAGTAAAAGATTCTAATACCACCCAATGGCGATGTGGGCCCGTAAGGCACACAGCCATGTTAGTAAAAGTTTTGTAGTGACTAGACTTGACTTCGGCCAAGGAGTGTGGAAGGGGGATTCCTACAGGCAGTCGGCTCTGATACCAACTTGTGACGCCCCTGATACAATCGTACACTAATCATACACGCAAACGTGTACGATCAAGATCAGGGATTCACGGGAAGATATCACAACACAACTCTAAAATAAAATAAGTCATACAAGCATCATAATACAAGCCAGGCGCTTCGAGGGCTCGAATACAAGTGCTCGATCATAGATGAGTCAGCGGAAGCAACAACATCTGAGTACAGACATAAGTTAAACAAGTTTACCTTAAGAAGGCTAGCACAAACTGGGATACAGATCGAAAGAGGCGTAGGCCTCCTGCCTGGGATCCTCCTAAACTACTCCTGGTCGTCATCAGCGGCCTGCACGTAGTAGTAGGCACCTCTAGTGTAGTAGGGGTCATCGTCGACAATGGCGTCTAGCTCCGGGGCTCCAACCTCTGGTTGCGACAACCAGGTAAAAGGAAAGGGGGAAAAGAGGGAGAAAAGCAACCGTGAGTACTCATCCAAAGTACTCGCAAGCAAGGATCTACACTACTTATGCATGGGTATCTGTGTAAGGGGCAATATCGGTGGACCGAACTGCAGAATGCCAGAATAAGAGGGGGATAGCTAGTCCTATAAAATACTACGCTTCTGGCAGCCTCCGTCTTGCAGTATGTAGAAGAGAGTAGATTGAAGTCCTCCAGGTAGCAATGTATAGCATACTCCTACCCGGCGATACTCTCCTCGTCGCCTTGTAGAGAGCGATCACCAGGTTGTATCTAGCACTTGGAAGGGTTTGTTTTATTAAGTATCCGGTTCTAGTTGTCATAAGGTCAAGGTACAACTCCAAGTCATCCTGTTACCGAAGATCACGGCTATTCGAAAAGACAAACTTCCCTGCAGGGGTGCACCACATAACCCAACACGCTCGATCCCCTTTGGCCGGACACACTTTCCTGGGTCATGCCCGGCCTCGGAAGATCAATACATCGCAGCCCCACCTAGGCACAACAGAGAGGTCAGCACGTCGGTCTAAATCCTATGCGCACAGGGGTCTGGGCCCATCGCCCATTGCACACCTGCACGTTGCAAGGGCGGCCGGTGAGCAGACCTAGCAACCTCCATTACAAAGGAAGTTGCGTTACGCGGTCCAACCTGGCGCGCGCCGCTCAGTCGCTGACGTCAAGAAGGCTTCGGCTGATACCACGACGTCGAGTGCCCATAACTGTTCCCACATAGTTGGTTAGTGCGTGTAGGCTAGTGGCCAGACTCGAATCAAATACCAAGATCTCGTTAAGCATGTAATTTGAAGTATCCGCAAACGCCGACCAGGGCCAGGCCCACCTCTCTCCTAGGTGGTCTCAACCTGCCCTGTCGCTCCGCCACAAAATAACAGTCGGGGCCGTTGGGAACCCAGGCCCACCTCTACTGGGATGGAGCCACCTGCCCCTTCAGCCCCCATCTCCGAACAGTATCATAAGTAATGTAACAGTATAAAGTATATAGCATATGCCCGTGATCACCTCCCGAAGTGATCACGGCCCAGTAGTATAGCATGGCAGATGGACAAGAGTGTAGGGCCACTGATGGAACACTAGCATCCTATACTAAGCATTAGGATAGCAGGTAAAGGTAACAACTATAGCAACAATGATAGGCTATGCAACAGAATAGGATTAACCGAAAGCAGTAACATGCTACACTACTCTAATTCTAGCAGTATAGAGAAGAATAGGTGATATCTGGTGATCAAGGGAGGGCTTACCTGGAAGCTCAGCCAAGAAGGAGGGGTCGTCAACACTGTATTCGTACTGGGTAGCAGCGGCGTCGGTCTCGGTGTCTAATGAGAGAAGAGGGGGAAGAAACAATAAATATGGAACAAACAAAGCATCTGTAGGACCTTGAAGTATGTCTAGAGGGGGGTGATTAGACTACTTGACCAATTAAAAACTTAGCCTTTTCCCAATTTTAGAATTTGGCAGATTTTAGCTATCTTATGACTAGTCAAGCAATCATCACACAAATCAAGCAAGCATGCAAAGAGTATATAGGCAGCGGAAATTAAAGCATGCAACTTGCAAGAAAGTAAAGGGAAGGGTTTGGAGGATTCAAACGCAATTGGAGACATGGATGTTTTTGGCATGGTTCCGATAGGTGGTGCTATCGTACATCCACGTTGATGGAGTCTTCAACCCACAAAAGGTAACGGTTGCGCGAGTCCATGGAGGGCTCCACCCATGAAGGGTCCACGAAGAAGCAACCTTGTCTATCCCACCATGGCCGTTGCCCACGAAGGACTTGCCTCACTAGCGGTAGATCTTCACGAAGTAGGCGATCTCCTTTCCCTTACAAACTCCTTGGTTCAACTCCACAATCTTGTTGGAGGCTCCCAAGTGACACCTAGCCAATCTAGGAGACACCACTCTCCAAGAAGTAACAAATGGTGCGTTGATGATGAACTCCTTACTCTTGTGCTTCAAATGATAGTCTCCCCAACACTCAACTCTCTCTCATAGGATTTGGATCTGGTGGAAAGAAGATTTGAGTGGAAAGGAACTTGGGGAAGGCTAGAGATCAAGATTCATATGGTAGGAATGGAATATCTTGGCCTCAACACATGAGTAGGTAGTTCTCTCTCAGAAATGATAAGTTGGAAGTGTAGGTTTGTTCTGATAGCTCTCTCCACTAATGAAGAGGAGGTGGAGGGGTATATATAGCCTCCACACAAAATCTAACAGTTACACACAATTTACCAAACTCGGTGGGACCAATTCAACAGACTCGGTCGGACCGATTTAGTAAACCTAGTGACCGTTAGGATTTTCGGTGGGACCGACATGCAACTCGGTAAGACCGATTTGGTTAGGGTTAGGGCATAACGTAATCTCGGTAAGACCGATCACACAAACTCGGTGAGACCGATTTTGGTAATAAGCTTTCCAGAGAGTTGGTCAGGTAAACTCGGTGGGACCGATTTGCTCTTTTCGGTGAGACCGAAATGTTACAAAAGGGAAACAGAGAGTTTACATTGCAATCTTGGAGGGACCGATCGCTCACTTCGGTTAGACCGAAACATTACGAAGGGAAACAGAGAGATTACAATCCCATCTCGGTGAGACCGAGATCCCTATCGGTAGGACCGATTTGCCTAGGGTTTGTGGCAGTGGCTATGACATTAGAACTCGGTGGCGCTGGATAGAAAGAATCGGTGTGACCGATTTTGGCTTTGGGTTTTGGTCATTTGTGGATGTGAGAAAGTAGTTGAGGGTTTTTGGAGCATATCACCAAGCACATGAAGCAAGAGGCTCATTAAGCAACACCTCATCCCTCCTTGATAGTATTGGCTTTTCCTATAGACTCAATGTGATCTTGGATCACTAAAATGTAAAATGAAGAGTCTTGAGCTTTTGAGCTTGAGCCAATCCTTTGTCATTAGTATTTTGAGGGATCCACTTTCATCATCCATGCCATGCCATTCATTGAGCTTTCCTGAAATAATAGTCTTGGAATAGCATTAGATCAATGAGCTATATGTTGTTATGAATTACCAAAACCACCTAGGGATAGTTGCACTTTCAATCTCCCCCTTTTTGGTAATTGATGACAACATATAGATCAAAGCTTCGACAAATGATAATAAGATTGAAAAACATCGTCGCTTTGAGAAGTATGTGATAAGCAAGAGCTCCCCCTAAATTTGTGCATAGTTTAGGATTTGGTTTGGACTGCAAATGCACAAGGAATTAGGCTCATGGGTTACTCTTCCATGTCACATACATCTTGGTGGAGTGCTCAAAATGATAAAGATTGAATGCATGCACTCATCACCAAGCAAAGTGAATGATCACATATGGATAGGTAAGATAATATCATCAAACATGCATAAGTGTAGCTTATGATCAAACACATGATCATCAATGTCTCACAAAACAGCATAGTATCTCAAACAATCAAAAGCAAACAAAGTTTAACCACCAAAGCAAGAGAGAACAAAAGCAACACTCTCTCCCTCTCTTGAAGCCTATGATCTATACATTTTTCTCCCCCTTTGGCAACAAGTTACCAAAAAGTTCATAGAAAATGCATAGTGCTAGATCGACTCTCAGGCTTGATCTTCAGGTGGTGGTGTAGAGATGGCTCCTTGGACGAAGGCTTCAGTTGAAGTGGATGGAGCTGGAGGAGTTGGTGCTGGAGCTAGTTGCACTGGAGCTGTAGGAGCTGTATCTGGTGCAGATAATGTGGCTCTGGTGTCTGTCACAGGCACTGCAGCTGACCTCTAAGCTCTAGGCACTCTGGCAAATACATTAGTGGTAGTCTTGCCCTTCCTCTCCTACATGTCATCCTGTAGCTGCTCCACAACTGACTGAATCTCGGTTACTTTGACATCTAGATCATAGAATTTTTGTTCCATGATTATTTCCAAGCTCTTCTGTTTTTGAGTGAGGGTGGCCAATCCCTTCTCAATCCTCAGTGTTGATGCTATCAAGTAACCAAGCTGCTCCTGTTTGTTCTTCTAAGAGTACTCAGATGCCTACTCTTGAGTTGGCATCTTGGCAGCCTTCTCTTTCTTTGCCTTCTCCTTATTCTCTTGAGCTTGTACTGATGATGGTTCATTCTCATTCATGACAACCTGATTGTCCTCAAAGTCTGGATAGAGAGCAAAATGTTCCTTATCCAATAGATATTTTCCTGTGTCCATCTTTGAGTTAATCAACTCCTGGATCTGTGGGGCATATCCACAACTTCTCTTCTGGTTTGCTGCAGTCCTCTTAATGGTCTCAACCATAAGGCTCATGACCTTGAATTTCTGTGGCACATCAAACAAATGCAACATGTTGATTGCATGCCCTCTAATCATGTTGTGGTCACCAGACTTAGGCAACAGAGTGTGCCTTAGGATCCAGTTGACTGTTGGCAGCCCTGATAGAATGTAACACCCCAAAAATTTTAACCTTGTTTTATTAATTAAAATTTTGCCAGGAAACTTAAACTTTTATTTTCTGGATTTTCTTTTGATTTTAGAACCATTCTTTTCCTTATTATGCTGGATTTTTAACCCAAGTGAAAACTTCTCAGTCATTATTGGACTTATTTCCCCTCTCAAATAAAACAATTCTTTTATCAGTGGGATTATTTATATAATTATTTTTCCCTGAGCTTTATTTCTCTAAATTGATTTTTCACAAGTTTTAGGGTTCCATTTGCACTGCAACCCTTTGATAAATTTATTTAAAAATTCCACCAAAATTTGGAGATGTCATGTGATGTTTCTAAACCACTTTTATGCAAAAAGATATTTCATTCATTGGATATTTTGAGTTCTACACCAAGTTTTCAAATCTGGTCCAGTGGGCAATTTTGCACTACAACCTATTTAAATATTTCTTTAAAACTTCTACAAAAATTAGAGGATGTCAGTAGGAGTATATTATTCATCTTTATGCAAAAACCCATTGATGTTCTTTGAAAATTTTGAGTGAATCAACCTCATCGTCATTCTGGTCCAACTTGGTGATTTGTACTGCAACCATGCTTTTGCTTGCCCACTTTCCCTTGATTCTTTCTCCTACTTGTAGACCACCTTACCAAACCCTTAAGTCCAGGAGATTGGACCCATTGGGAGATTTTTTGTCCATGAAATGGTGCCCTTAACTTTCTGTCTAGAATTGGTTTTCTTAAAAACTTCCACTAGCAAGTTTCTTCTTTTGCCCAAATGACCTTACCATCCTATTTTCCATCTAAGGAGACACTAGCCTGGAGAATTTGGCCACTCCAAGAAATGCCTAGGTGCCCTTGTCATTTTGTCAAACACCTTGGGTGCATGGCCAGTTTTGGCATGGTTTCTAGTTAGCATTGTGGACTTGACCCACTGACCCAGCAACCTTGTCCACTAAACTCCCAGCTACTCCTAACCTAGGTCTACTAAGTGCCAGCCTCACCCAAGCCCTGTAGCATGCACTGGCATTCCGCGGAGCACCTGGTGCGCGTGCTCTAGGCGCGCCCAGAGCGCGCGTTTTGCACGTGTCGCGCCCGAGCCGCCATGCCCCTAGCCTGTTCCCCAAGCTTATCCAAACCCTCTGCCGCTCGCAGCGTAGGGCCAAGCCTCGACCTGTACCCCCTCACGAGCACCACAGCCCCTCGCCACGTCTCCGGCAAGCTAGAAGCTAGCCGCCACTACCGCCCGACAACCTCTGCACTAGTCGGCGCCGCCCGAGCCACTCCCGCTCGCCAGCTCGCCCCTGGAATAGTGCCCGCTCGTCCGCTAGCTCCTGCCACCATCCCCAGCCTCGACACGGTGCCCTGCAAGCTATAGAACGGCGGTCGCCGGCATCCTTATCCACCACCGCGGAACCGACCACGTCACGCTATAAAAGGAGGCCCCCGAGCTCATCCGAGCACTCAGGCGACCTCAGGCCACCCCCATGGCACCCCCCACAGCCAGCAATCATCGGGGGAAAGCCGTCTTCCCCAACTCCGGCCGGTTCGGCCGCCGCCACGTCCCAACTCCGTTCACCGCAACCAGAGCCCCTCCCGTTCGTCCAACGCCACCACCAGACTCCACATGATCTTGCGGAGCCGCCCAGACCTTCAGCCTCGACGGAGAGCCACCGTAGCGCGGATCCCCAATCGTGCCTGAAGCCATCTCCGCCGCGAAGCTCGTCGCCGGCGACTCCGTCTATTTCGGCGACCATGGCGGGTACCCATGGGTTCGTCTCAATCACCTGAGCACACCCATGTGCTCAGATCCCCGAGGAATGCCTCCGTTCGCCGGCGAGCCTCGCCGGAGCTCCGCCTCTGTTCGGTCGGAGGAGACGACGCGCGCGTGGACTGGTCAAACCTGACCAGTGGGCCAGGCGGGCCCACTGTCAGTGACCCAGCGCCGGTCCACGCAGGCGTAAGTGGAAATGTATTTCCAGAGTACGTGTTCGACGTGTACATTTCGAAATGTTTTCTTTTCTTTTTCTGTTTTATTTAAAAACCAGAAATTTGACTAAACTTTGACTGGCTATATCTTTTTAAATAAAACTCCAAATGAGTTGATTCTTTTTCCTACCTCTCTCAAATTTAGTTTTGTTTATTTTAAGTTTTATTTGAAAAAATTTCAGACAACCTTTTTGTACTGTTTTTAAAGTATGTTTTATTTGAATATTTTTGAAAATAGGAATTTGGAGGGGAGATTATAACTTTCAAAAGTTTGGAGTGCACCTCACCCCCTCCACAACTTGAAGGCAAGCATTCTGAACCCTGGCATAATAATTTTTGTGTGTTAGTTGGCACGCTTATAACACCGCCTAATACGGAGAACGCGTTATTTTATGTGGTGACGCGATCATTTACTTGAATTGCATATTAGTGATTTCCTTGCTGTTGGAAATGAATATACTTGTGATGATAATCATCCTCATGTGCCTTGCATGCATGCCGGAAAGGAATCCGGGAAAGCCTCTGCCTTGGGTAGGCGTGAGCTTGTCGTCGGTCTCCGTCGGGACGGTTATGTCCGGTATGGCATTGTAGGGTATAATGAGTGGTGATTCTGTTGGTTGAAATATTTTTGTTACACATATCATGCAGGGAATTTATAAACCTCCTGAGTCGACCGTAGATCGAGTCTTGTTCTAGTAACACCCATACTTGTTTCGTACTACCACTTGCCCTGCCGCAGGTAGGGTGAGGTTCAGTAAGTTGTCAACCCCTTTCTAGCACACACCGTACAGAGAGGCCACGGTGGAAGATACCGACTGCAGCCGGTAGGCAGGCCACCTGGTCCGGGGGCATGGGTGTTTCCGGTTGGGACTGAGAGGGGGGCACCCCTTAGAGCGCACGTCATAAATTTGATCCCATGCTACGCGAGGTTGTAGCCTGCCCACTTAGAGTTTTACTTCACAGGTGTCGTGGGTGATTCCAGACACCGGTAAGTTAAGCTGGTGTGTGCAAGTCAGGTGCGTTTTCAATTAAAAGACCATAGACGGAATTAGTCCCGATGGACTAAAGGAATCCGTTACTCGTGGGTAAAGAGTACACCCTCTGTAGAGTTAATATCTATTCAAATATCTGTGCCCATGGGTTAGGACTACAGTCTGGGTTGGGTCAAGTGCCGGTCTTAGTGTCGGTCTTCGGAGGAGAAACTACTAAACCAGAACATTGATTATGACCGGTGACATATGATGATTATGATTATTATTATTGTGGACTAACTATTTTCATTACTTGATTTGTTGAGTATCCCTGGGACGGTTCTACCTCCTGGATATTCACAGTGATTATTTTTCTGATAAGCCCTTTATGTGGTGTTGCTCAGACGCCCGACTGTGGCATGCTTGCCATTTACTTTATAAGCCCTTTATGTGGCGTCGCACAGACACCCGACTGTGGCATGCTTGTTATTTACATTATAAGCCCTTTATGTGGTGTCGCACAGACGCCCGACTGTGGCATGCTTGTCATTTATTTACCTTATAAGCCCTATATGTGGTGTCGCTTAGACGCCCGACTGAGGCATGCCATGATCCTTTCGAGACGTCGCTTCAGACACCCGATCGGTGCATGTTATTTCTACTCCATTATTGCATATTCAAGTTGTATATAAATAACCTGCTTGCATGCATCATGGATTTTATTTTATGACTGACGTTATGAGCATAGGATAATTCAGAGCATGATTATCGTTTGTTATATTATACCCGTGTTCATAATGTTTGCGAGTACATTCAAAGTACTCACTGGCTTGTCCCTGGCTATTGTCTTGGCCAGATTTCTTGCATGGAGAGGAGCGTTGTGATGACAGCCCCGGAACCTAAGTAATGGTGATAGCAGCCTCGTGAAGATAGGAGTTAACCTGGTCAGCTGTTCCTGTTGGGAAATGGAGCCCCATGGACACCGATGATCCACAAACCGCTTCCGCCATAAACCACTAGAAACCATTTGTTGTACTCATAGGCCAGAATGGTCTTGTACTACATATTTTGTATTTTGCTTGGAATTTCTGTATCAAGTTGGTGCCTCATCAGCTAACAGTAATCCTGGGGCTGGTGAGCACAAGGGCCATTTTATGGAAATTGATACCCGGAAAACCGGTCCTGACACAGAAGAAAGTGGACTGACCCAAACTTATGTGTCTCTATAGCTTTGTCTGGGATCTCCTTGTACATGTGTGCCATGGAATTGTGGTCCATCTTCTTCTTGGCATAGACATCCAAGTCATCTTCACTTTCCTTTGGGGCATTGATCAGTTTTGCCCATTCCTCAATGGTTGACGGGTACCTTGTACCTTCAAACATCCAAACTATCCTCCCATCTGGATAGAAGTGTGTTGTGGAGTAGAATTGCATAATGAGTTCATCATTCCAGTTGGTGAGCTTTTGCCCAACAAAATCTGCAACTCCACAAGCAATAAAACTGTCTTGCACTCCAGGATAGTGTTCTTCATTTTCTTTCATGTAGGTCCAGTCGACCCACCTCATGTCACACACTATGGGCTTCTTGTCCAACAAGATTGTCTCATAGAAGTCCTGCCGTTCCTTTGTATGGAACCTGTAATCAATAGCAGTCCTTCTCCTTGTGGCATATGGATCTGTCATCCTCCATAGCCTCAACCCTGAGTCTCTTCTGATGTTCATATCCTCAGCCACAGGATGGGCATCATTATGGTCTGGTATCTTGGGCTTGAGCTTCCTCAGGACTTGTCCTTCTTCATCTTCCTCATCAGCAACTTCAGGCACTGGGGCCTTGTTCTTCTCAGCAGCTGGAATACTCCTGGTATTCCTTTTTGGTGCAAGCTTGGGCTTGGGGGCAGCTTTGGGTGCTTCTTTGGGTTCAGACTTTTCAAGCACTTGAGTTGATCCTCTGACCTTCAGCATAGGTGTCCTCTTGGCAGGAACCTTCCTATTGAGTCCAGGTTTAGTGTTCTTTGCTGAGGCATACTCCTTTTTGAGCACTACCTTCTTGGAGGTAGCCTCATCCTCTTCTGCTCTATAATCCTCATCCTCAGAATCTGAGGTTCTCTTCTTCCTTGTCCTGGTGGCAGCTTTAGGCAGATTTCTTGGGGTGCTCCTGCTGCCTTCATTTGAAGTGCTAGAGGGACTAGTGCCCTCACTCATGTGATTGTGCTCTTCTGACCTGTTCTGACTATCACTTTGGTCTGACATGTTGCAAATCAATGACTGCTGACCCTGTGAAGAGTTACAGATGAGATAGAGTGGATGAGCATCACAAAATGCAGAGATTTTGCAAAAGAATGATTCAAAAATTCAGTTTTAGTTTTCCACAGAAAGCATTTCGGATCAACCAATTTTCAAACTCGGTGATACCGAAGCAGTTTTGGAACCTAAACTGATGAGCTCGGTTGGACCGAGTCACAGTTCGGTGGCACCGAGACTGCTAGGGTTTCACAAAGTCCTAAAATCGATCTCACTGATTAGCAATTCTCAGTCAGACCGAGAGTTACTAGTGCAATGGCGTTAGACAAATCGGTGGGACCGAGTTTTTCAACTCGGTGGGTCCAAGATGGTTTCGGCGGAAACCTAACCCTAAATTTTCGAATCCCATCTAATCTAAGGATTGCATTGAGTGGATAGGAGTGTTTCAATCATGGCAAGAATCATTAAGAACACAATGTGCTAGGAATCGGACGAGGATAGCACTGTGATCGAGTCCATACCCTAGCTTGGCGATGAACTCACTACGACGGCAATGGCGGGGGTGAATTCCGTTGACAGCGGCGGAGACCAGCGACAGGAGGCGGTTGGCGACAAGGAGACGATCCGGAGACCCTGATGGCAGAGCGAGCTATTGCATGGGCGAAGAGGTTCAGAGAAATTTCCAAATTTTTGCCCGTGAGTATATATAGCCCGACCCTGTCGATGTGACCGAGTGGAACAACTCGGTGGCACCGAGATGCATAACTGTGTACAGTTACAGAAACTCGGTGTGACCGAAAAGTTCAAATCGGTTGCACTGAGATTGGAAACCTAGATCGACTTAGTGATCTCGGTAGGACCGAATAGAGGAATCGGTCAGACCGAGAATCACAAAGAAGTTTTGGAAGTTTAAGTCTATGATGAATCGGGGACTCCGAGTGCTCCTCACACAGAGTGGTTCAAATCTGACTTGATCAAATTTTGTGATGCAGCATGAATAGAGTTTGAGACGAGAAAAGCATAGATAGCTAGAGAAGGTTCTTAGGCATCCTTGTCCATCCACTTGGCAAAAAGAAAAGGAAGCCAATCACTCAAAACAACAAGTGGATGTCCTTGAATGAGTAAAATATGCACCAACATGCTCACACAATAAGATGGCAAATGAAATATGTGGCAAAACATGCACAACCAATTCTAGCATCTATCAAACAATTGGCAATGACTGGGTCATCTATATATGAGTATATTGACTTAGGAGTCAAATGAAAACATTTGATCATAGGTCATACTCATCGTTTAAGCTCAAGTGGGGTTACCACTTTTACATAATGCATTGATGTGTTCACACCATTAGAGTTTCTTTGACTCAATTCTTAGAGTTAAGCTCCCCCTAGATGTGAGATCCCCTTTTAGAGGGATGAACTAACCTTGGGTTTTGTCAATGATGACTTCATGTAGGTGTTGAATATGTGGATGCTCAATGTTGATGTAGATCATTTGGAGCAATCCTTTGGAGTGAGTTGCACTTTCAACTTACCTACATGGGTTAGTCCCACAAGGAACAAACATGAATATCCATAGACATAGAGTGATGCACACACAAGATGATGTCCATGAAATCATTAGGTTACCTTGTCCCTTGCCTTACCAACATGAGAGTTTGTGACTCCTTGAACTAGTGCATGAGTTGAAAGTTGATTGCACTTGTCGTTGCCAAAAAGATATGAGTGAAGAATGTTGGCGGAGTCACCCTCAAGAACTCTCTAGTTCTTCTTCTTCGGGATCCACATCATCTTGATGGGAATCCTTGGAGTTGTAGTTGTACTTGATGAAGTAGAACTTGACGTAGTCTTGGGAACCCACTTGACCGAGGCCTTAGGTGCTTCTTCAAATGCATCAATCTCTTCTTGAAGCTTGTCCTTGCCTTTGTTCTTGTGGTCTTGTGGTGGAAGATCATCATGTGCTTGTGTTCCTTTGAAGAAAGTAGGATCATACTTCTCTTGTTGAGGAACAAACTTCGTCTTGGGGTATTGATCTTCTTCCCACTCAACTCCATTGGCATTGAACTTTCGTTCAAAACCAACACCTTGATTCTTCCGGTGCCTTCCTTGCTTGCATACAATTTCCTCGAATTGCTTACTCCCGGCAAGGCTCTTGTAAACACCTTTCTCTATAATTCCCTTCAATAAGCTATTTTCTTTCTCAAGTGTAACTTGGCTAAGAGAATCATTAGTGGAATCAAGAGAACTACTAGAAGCAACAATATTGGATTTGACATTATTATTGTTACTACTAGAGGAAGGATCTTTCTTGTACTTGTTACTAGACTTGACTTGAGGCATGTAAGTAGATAAGAGTAAATGCTTGGCAATGTAAGAAGAACTTTTCTTACGGAGATCATCATTGATTGCTTTTAAGAACTCATGCTCTTGCTCAAGATTGAGCTTTTCAAAGCGTAACTTCTCATGAGCCCTTAAAAGTTCTCGATGATCTTTGAAGATAGTTTCATGAGCTAACTTAAGAGTGTTTAGTTCTTTAGTTAGAAGCTCAATCTTCTCCTTATCATTGTCATTCGTTTTATCTTGATTAGCATGATTAATTGACGTTTCATCATAGTATTCATCACTAGAGTTGTCAACAAGTAAATCATCATCCACAAGTAAGTCATCTTCATCACTATTGAAATCAACATACTCAGGATGTGTTACCTTTGGACCTTTGACCATGAAGCATCTTCCAATTCCTTCATTTGGTAAATCAAATATGTCGTAGGAGTTGGTTGACACAAGTGCTAGGCCGGCAACACCTTCATCTTGAGTATATTCGGAGTTGGAGTGATAGCTTCTCTTAGAGTGATTGTCGGAGTCGGAGCCGGATACCCATTCACCAACATGAGCTTGATGTCTTCGTTTTGTGTAGCTCTTTGATGACTTGTCCTTCCTTTCCGAATCCTTGCTTCTCCGTGAGGGTCTCCGTTCATAACGATCATCTCTACTCCTCCTCTCTCTCGGTGGTGATTCTTCTCTTTTGCTTCTTCTTTTTGGAGAATCTTCTCTTCTTTTGTAGGGTGTCGTACACTCATTGGAATAGTGTCCGGGTCTCCCACAATTGTAGCAATTTCACTCTCGACTAGAAGATCTTTTGTCATTGTAAGACCTTGACTTGGAGCTTCTTTCCTTGCTTCTACTCTTGTAGAATTTGTTGAAGTTCTTCACCATTAAGCTCAATTCTTCATTGAAGTTTTGTTTCTCACTTGATGATGTGGGGGCTTCACTTGAGGCTTTGTAAGCACCACTTGACTTGTTGTGAAGTTCCACCTTATCCTTAAGTGACATCTCATGAGCAACAATTCTTCCAATGACTTCGGTTGGCTTGAGATCTTTGTAGTTTGGAATCATTTGGATCAATGTGCACACGGTATCATACTTTCCATCCAATGCTCTTAGGATCTTCTTGATGATGAATCTGTCGGTCATCTCTTCACTCCCTAAGCCGGCAATCTCATTTGTGATAAGTGCAAGCCTAGAGTACATTTCAGCGACACCTTCACCATCCTTCATTTTGAACTTGTCAAGCTGACTTTGGAGCACATCCAACTTGGATTCCTTGACGGAGTCGGTAACTTCATGCATATCAATCAAAGTATCCCAAATTTCCTTTGCATTCTCAAGACGGCTGATTTTGTTGAATTCTTCGGGGCACAATCCGTTGAAGATGATATCACAAGCTTGAGTGTTGTTTTGCAGCATCTTCAATTCTTCCGCATTAGCTTCACGGTTCGGCTCTCTCCCATCAAAGAATTCACCTTGCAAGCCAATACAAATAATTGCCCAAACGGCGGGGTTATGCCCGAGAATATTCATTTTCATCTTGCTTCCAACTAGCAAAATTAGTACCATCAAAGTAAGGACCTCTACGGTGATAATTTCCCTCACTAGACGCCATACTCTCCTAGGTTGTGAAACCAAGGCTATGACCACCAAAAGCTATGGAAATCAAAGCAAATGGAGACCAATGCTCTGATACCACTTGTAGGACCTTGAAGTATGTCTAGAGGGGGGTGATTAGACTACTTGACCAATTAAAAACTTAGCCTTTTCCCAATTTTAGAGTTTGGCAGATTTTAGCTATCTTAGGACTAGTCAAGCAATCATCACACAAATCAAGCAAGCATGCAAAGAGTATATAGGCAGCGGAAATTAAAGCATGCAACTTGCAAGAAAGTAAAGGGAAGGGTTTGGAGGATTCAAACGCAATTGGAGACACGGATGTTTTTGGCGTGGTTTCGATAGGTGGTGCTATTGTACATCCACGTTGATGGAGACTTCAACCCACGAAGGGTAACGGTTGCGCGAGTCCACGGAGGGCTCCACCCACGAAGGGTCCACAAAGAAGCAACCTTGTCTATCCCACCATGGCCGTCGCCCATGAAGGACTTGCCTCACTAGCGGTAGATCTTCACGAAGTAGGCGATCTCCTTGCCCTTACAAACTCCTTGGTTCAACTCCACAATCTTGTCGGAGGCTCCCAAGTGACACCTAGCCAATCTAGGAGACACCACTCTCCAAGAAGTAACAAATGGTGCATTGATGATGAACTCCTTGCTCTTGTGCTTCAAATAATAGTCTCCCCAACACTCAACTCTCTCTCATAGGATTTGGATATGGTGGAAAGAAGATTTGGGTGGAAAGCAACTTGGGGAAGGCTAGAGATCAAGATTCATATGGTAGGAATGGAATATCTTGGCCTCAACACATGAGTAGGTAGTTCTCTCTCAGAAATGATAGGTTGGAAGTGTAGGTTTGTTCTGATGGCTCTCTCCACTAATGAAGAGGAGGTGGAGGGGTATATATAGCCTCCACACAAAATCTAACCGTTACACACAATTTACCAACTCGGTGGGACCGATTCAACAGACTCGGTTGGACCGATTTAGTAAACCTAGTGACCGTTAGGATTTTCGGTGGGACTGACATGCAACTCAGTAAGACCGATTTGGTTAGGGTTAGGGCATAACGTAATCTCGGTAAGACCGATCACACAAACTCGGTGAGACCGATTTTGGTAATAAGCTTTCCAGAGAGTTGGTCAGGTAAACTCGGTGGGACCGATTTGCTCTTTTCGGTGAGACCGAAATGTTACAAAAGGGAAACAGAGTTTACATTGCAATATCGGTGGGACCGATCGCTCACTTTGGTTAGACCGAAACGTTACGAAGGGAAACAGAGAGATTACAATCCCATCTCGGTGAGACCGAGATCCCTATCGGTAGGACCGATTTGCCGAGGGTTTGTGGTAGTGGCTATGACATTAGAACTCGGTGGTGCTGGATAGAAAGAATCGGTGTGACCGATTTTGGCTTTGGGTTTAGGTCATTTGTGGATGTGAGAAAGTAGTTGAGGGTTTTTGGAGCATATCACCAAGCACATGAAGCAAGAGGCTCATTAAGCAACACCTCATCCCTCCTTGATAGTATTGGCTTTTCCTATAGACTCAATGTGATCTTGGATCACTAAAATGTAAAATGAAGAGTCTTGAGCTTTTGAGCTTGAGCCAATCCTTTGTCATTAGTATTTTGAGGGATCCACTTTCATCATCCATGCCATGCCATTCATTGAGCTTTCGTGAAATAATAGTCTTGGAATAGCATTAGCTCAATGAGCTATATGTTGTTATGAATTACCAAAACCACCTAGGGATAGTTGCACTTTCAGCATCACAAAACATAACGAGGCAATACGCGGTGCTAGGTATGCCCTAACGCAGTTGGAGGTGATACCGGCGAAGGGGGGAAACATCCGGGAAAGTATCCCCAGTGTTTCGCGTTTTCGGACAGATGAACCGGAGGGGGAAATGTGCGTGTTCGCTATGCTAGGCATGTGTGGCGGACAAATGGGCTGCTTATTTGGATTCGTCTCGTTGTTCTGAGAAACTTTCATGTACAAAGTATTTTCATCCGAGTTACGGATTTTTTTATTAATTTTTAAAGATTTAATTCATTTTTAGAATTAACAAAATTAAATTAATTAGAAAATGTAATTATTACGTCAGCATGATGTCAGGGTGATGTCAGCAGTCAACTAGTCATTTGACCTAGTCAAACTGACATGTGGGTCCCATTCGTCATTGGCTAAGACTAACTAAACATGTTTAATTAGTTCAGCTAAATAATACGTTAACTAATTTTAATTAGTTTAGTTAAACAGAATTAATTAACTTAACTAATTAATTAATTAAATATTAATGATTGATTTTGTTAAATTCATTTCTTTAAACGTTCTAGGGGTGGGCCCCGGCTGTCATGGGCACATAGGTCAAACCGGGCGCGGTTGCGGGCGCCCAATGGGGCGAGCCTGGGCGACGGGCGCTAGTCGCCCGACAAGGCACTGCAGGGAGAGGCAACCGGGGCAGCGGCGGGGTGCATCGTAGCTGTCGGCGAGTGGAGGCGGGCAGCAGCGGCATCAAGCAGCATCAACAGCAAGCTGCGGGCCCGCGCGGCGCACGGGCGCTGGCGGCAGTGCTGCAACAGTAGGCAACAGCAGCACGAGGAGCGAAAGGCAGCAACTACTGCAGAGCTAGTGGCAACCAGTGATAGAGAGCACGGGGAGGAGGGGGAAAAGGCCGTGGTGGGCCGGAGGCTCACAGCGGAAGCGGCAGGGTGCTCGGTGGATGATGACCAACAAGTGTAGGGGATCTATCGTAGTCCTTTCGATAAGTAAGAGTGTCGAACCCAACAAGGAGCAGAAGGAAATGATAAGCGGTTTTCAGTAAGGTTTTCTCTGCAAGCACTGAAATTGTAGGTAATAGATAGTTTTGTGATAAGATAAATTGTAATGAGTAACAAGCAATGAAAGTAAATAAAGTGCAGCAAGGTGGCCCAATCCTTTTTGTAGCAAAGGACAAGCCTGGACAATTTCTTATAATGAGAAAAGAGCTCCCGAAGGCACATGGGAATTATCATCAAGCTAGTTTTCATCACGCTCATATGATTCACGTTCGGTACTTTGATAATTTGATATGTGGGTGGACCGGTGCTTGGGTACTGCCCTTACTTGGACAAGCATCCCACTTATGATTAACCCCTAGTGCAAGCATCCGCAACTACAAAAGAAGTATTAAGGTAAACCTAACAACATCATTAGACATATGGATCCAAATCAGCCCCTTACGAAGCAACGCATAAACTAGGGTTTAAGCTTCTGTCACTCTAGCAACCCATCATCTACTTATTACTTCCCAATGCCTTCCTTTAGGCCCAAATAATGGTGAAGTGTCATGTAGTCGACGTTCACATAACACCACTAGAGGAAAGACAACATACATCTTATCAAAATATCGAACAAATACCAAATTCACATGACTACTAATAGCAAGACTTCACCCATGTCCTCAGGAACAAACGTAACTACTCACAAAGCATATTCATGTTCATAATCAAAGGAGTAATAATATGTATTAAGGATCTGAACATATGATCTTCCACCAAGTAAACCAATTAGCATCAACTACAAGGAGTAATCAACACAACTAGCAACCCGCAGGTACCAATTTGTGGTTTTGATACAAGATTGGATACAAGAGATGAACTAGGGTTTTGAGAGGAGATGGTGTTTGTGAAGATGTTGATGGAGATTGACCCCCTCCCGATGAGAGGATCGTAGGTGATGACGATAGTGATGATTTCCCCCTCCCGGAGGGAAGTTTCCCCGGCAGAACGGCTCTGCCGGAACTCTAGATTGGTTCCGCCTCGTGGCGGCGGAGTTTCTTCCCGTAAGCTTGCCCACGATTTTTTCCAGGGGAAAAGACTTCATATAGCAGAAGATGGACACAGGAGGGCCACCAGGGGGCCCAGGAGACAGGGGGGCGCCCAGTAGGGGTGGGCGCGCCCCCACCCTCCTAGCCAGGGTGTGGGCCCCTCAAGTGTTTCTTTCGCTCAATAATTCTTATTAATTCCAAAAATAAGTTCCGTGGAGTTTCAGGATTTTTGGAGCAGTGCAGAATAGGTTTCCAATGTTAAACCTTGTAAAATAAGAGAGAATAGCCATAAGTATTGAGATATAATGTGTATTAACAGCCCATAATGCAAAAAATATTGATATAAAAGCATGATGCAAAATGGACGTATCAACTCCCCCAAGCTTAGACCTCGCTTGTCCTCAAGCAAAAGCCGATATCTAAAAATATGTCCACATGTTTAGAGATAGAGGTGTCGATAAAAATAAAATACGGACATGAGGGATCATGATCATTCTGATTACAGCAACATATATAGATTTTATCATGTAATTTCTTATGCTCAAGTAACGATCAATTCACAATGTCAAGTATGGTTCAGAAACTTCATTGGGAACTAACAAACTATAATCTCAGTCATTGAAGCAATTGCAATTTATCATAACATCAGAAAGAGTCAAGAATAGAGCCTTTCAGCAAATCCACATACTCAACTATCATGTAGTCTTCTACAATTGCTAACACTCACGCTATACTTGTGTTTATGGAGTTTCAACCGGACACTGAGAAAGATAGGGGCTTACTGTGTTGCCTCCCAACGTATTCACCTTTAGGTGATGTCAACAATAATAATTCATGCTAACTTACATCCAATTGGATATATATATATCATGATCTTTCAAACACGAGGAGCTTGCCAAAGGATAAAATGAAAAAGGGAAAGGTGAAGATCACCTTGACTCAAGCATAAAGTAAAAACATAAAGTAAAAGATAGGCCCTTTGCAGAGGGAAGCAGAGGTTGTCATGTGCTTTTAGGGTTGGATGCATGAAATCTTAATGCAAAAGAATGTCACTTTATATTGCCACTTGTATGTGGACCTTTATTATGCAGTCTGTTGCTTTTATTGCCTGCACAACAAGATCGTATAAAGCTTATTTTCTCTGCACTAATAAGTCATACATATTTAGAGAGCTATTTTTATTGCCTGCAACATGACAACTTACTTGAAGGATCTTACTCAATCCATAGGTAGGTATGGTGGACTCTCGTGGCAAAACTGGGTTTAAGGGTATTTGGAAGCACAAGTAGTATCTCTACTTGGTGCAAGGAATTTGGCTAGCATGAGGGGGAAAGGCAAGCTCAACATGTTTGGAAGGTCAATGACAATATACTTTAACTGAGATGTGAGAAAACATAAAGCATTACGTTGTCTTCCTTGTCCAACGTCAACTCTTTTAGCATGGCATACTTAATGAGTGCTTCACAATCATAAAAGATGTCCAAGATAGTATATTTGTATGTGAAACCTCTCTTTCCTTATTACTTCCTATTAATTGCAACGATGACCAAAACTATGTTTATCAACTCTTAACAACTTTTATAACTCATACTTTCTATGTGTGAAGTCATTGATATCCATAAGATCAATATGAACTTTTTTATTCTTTTTATTCTTTCTACTTCCTCGAGATCATGGCAAGAAAGCAAAGCCCTTGACTCAACACTAATCTTTATTATAGATAGCTCACGGACTCGATTACATAAAGAGATCACAAAGCAAAACTCAAAACTACTTGAAATCAAAACTTCAATCTACTAGATCAAGATACTACTAAAAGGACCGAACTAAATAAAACGGTAAAGATAGGAGTGTGATGGTGATACGATACCGGGGCACCTCCCCCAAGCTTGGCAGTTGCCAAGGGGAGTTCCCATACCCATGTGATTATGTCCTCGGGGGTGATGGAGGTGGTGATGATGATGGTGGATAATCGCACATTGAGTGTAAAAGCTCCTCCAACTTGCGGATAATGCCCTTGAGTCCGGCTATATGATCCTTCAACAAAATATTCTCCTGTGTGAGATACTTATTCTGAATGCGAGCTAACTCAATCATCTTGAAAGCTTCAATCTCAGTTGGAGTAAAGAGGTTAGGTAAGGGTTGAGGGATGTCTTTTTCTTCCACCGCCGGAGCTTGGACCTCCGTAGCCTTCTTGATCCCTTCCTCCTTGTTGATCTCTCCCGGTTCTTCTCTCTTCAGCTCTATCTTCAATAGCCAAGCATCCTTGTCTTCATTGTTGGAGGAAGGTGACGTCATGGTGCTCTAGATCTGTAACAGAAACAGCTCGAAACGAAAACAGAGGATATTTGCGTGATACGGTGGTCAAAACCTTCGGGAAGTTATATAATGAATTTTTACCGACCAAAATATGTAATGTGCAAGAAAACGGAGTCCGGGAGGCACACGAGGTGGCCACGAGACAGGGGGCGCACCCAGGAAGGGTGGGCGCGCCCTCCACCCTTGTGGAGGCCTCGTGTCCTTCCCGGACTACTTCTTTCTTCCTAAAATTCTTAAATATTCCAAAATTGATAAAAATTGCCATTAGAATTGTTTTGGAGTCGGTTTACTTACCGTAGCACATACCTATTCCTTTTCGGAGTCTGGAACATTCTGAAAAGTGTCCCTTATGTATTCCTCCGGGGTTACAGTCTCAATAATATTAGTTTCAACATTGATAGGGTTACCTGAAATGTAATGTTTAATTATTTGACCGTTCACCACCCTCGGACTTGTGCTTTTGAAGTTGTTGATTTTTATGGCACCAGAACGATAGACCTCCTCGATAACGTAAGGACCTTCCCATTTAGAGAAAAGTTTTCCTGCAAAAAAGCTTAAACGAGAGTTGAATAATAACACATAATCACCTACGTTAAACTCACACTTTTGTATCCTTTTATCATGCCAGCGTTTGACTTTTTCTTTGAATAGCTTGGCATTCTCATAGGCTTGGGTTCTCCATTCATCAAGTGATCTAATGTCAAATAACCTCTTCTCACCGGCAAGTTTGAAATCATACTTGATCTCTTTAATAGCCCAATATGCCTTATGTTCAAGTTCAAGAGGTAAGTGACATGCTTTTCCATAAACCATTTTATATGGAGACATACCCATAGGATTTTTGTATGCAGTTCTATAGGCCCATAATGCATCATCAAGTTTTTTGGACCAGTTCTTTCTAGATCTATTCACAGTCTTTTGCAAAATAAATTGGAGCTCTCTATTGCTCAACTCTACTTGACCACTAGACTGCGGGTGATAAGGAGATGTGATTCTATGATTAACATCATACTTAGCAAGCATCTTACGGAAAGCACCATGAATAAAATGTGAACCACCATCAGACATAAGATATCTAGGGACTCCAAACCTCGGAAAAATAACTTCTTTAAGCATTTTAATAGAAGTGTTATGATCAGCACTACTAGTTGGAATAGCTTCTACCCACTTAGTAACATAATCAACAATAACTAAAATATGTGTGTAACCATTAGAGGCAGGAAAAGGTACCATATAATCAAAGCCCCAAACATCAAACGGTTTAATAACAAGAGAATAATTCATAGGCATTTCTTGACGTCTACCAATGTTACCAATTCTTTGACATTCATCACAAGATAAGACAAACTTACGAGCATCTTTGAAGAGAGTAGGCCAATAAAAACCGGATTGTAATACCTTTTGTGCAGTTCTATCTCCAGCGTGGTGTCCTCCATAGGATTCAGAGTGACACTTGCGTAGGATCTGTTCCTGTTCATGCTCAGGTACACAACGTCTAATAACACCATCTACTCCTTCTTTATAAAGGTGTGGGTCATCCCAGAAGTAATGTCTTAAATCATATAAGAACTTTTTCTTTTGCTGGTATGTGAAACTAGGTGGTATAAATTTAGCAACAATGTAATTAGCATAATCAGCATACCAGGGAGCAGTATGAGAAGCATTAATGACCGCTAATTGTTCATCCGGAAAGCTATCATCAATAGGCAATGGGTCGTCAAGAACATTCTCTAACCTAGACAAGTTGTCTGCAACGGGGTTCTCGGCTCCCTTTCTATCAATAATATGCAAATCAAATTCTTGGAGCAAGAGAACCCATCTAATGAATCTAGGCTTAGCATCTTTCTTTTCCATAAGATATTTAATAGCAGCATGATCAGTGTGAATAGTAACTTTGGAATCAACAATATAAGGTCTAAACTTATCACATGCAAACACAACTGCTAAGAACTCTTTTTCAGTAGTAGCATAATTTCTCTGGGCAGTATCAAGAGTTTTACTAGCATACTGGATAACATTCAATTTCTTATCAACTCTTTGCCCTAGAACAGCACCTATAGCATAATCACTAGCATCACACATAATTTCAAAGGGTAAATTCCAATCAGGTGGCTGAACAATAGGTGCAGTGATCAAAGCTTTCTTAAGTATTTCAAATGTTTCTACACAATCATCATCAAAGACAAAAGGAATATCTTTTTGCAATAAATTAGTCAGAGGCCTAGAGATTTTAGAAAAATCCTTAATGAACCTCCTGTAAAAACCAGCATGACCAAGGAAACTTCTTATACCTTTTATGTCCTTGGGACATGGCATCTTTTCAATAGCATCAACTTTAGCTTTATCAACTTCAATACCTCTCTCGAAAATCTTATGCCCCAAGACAATGCCTTCATTAACCATAAAGTGGCACTTTTCCCAATTCAAGACAAGACTAGTGTCTTCACATCTCTGCAAGACTCGATCAAGGTTGCTCAAGCAATCATCAAAAGAGGATCCATAAACGGAGAAATCATCCATGAATACCTCACAAATCTTTTCACAAAAGTCAGAGAATATAGATATCATGCATCTTTGAAAGGTAGCAGGTGCATTACATAAACCAAAAGGCATACGTCTATAAGCAAAAGTACCGAAAGGGTAAGTAAAAGTAGTTTTAGATTGATCCTTCGCTGATACAAGTATTTGAGAGAAACCAGAATAACCATCTAGAAAGCAGAAATGTGTGTGTTTGGATAGTCTTTCTGGCATTTGATCGATAAAAGGTAAAGGGTAATGATCTTTCATAGTAGCTTTATTTAATTTACGAAAATCAATTACCATCCTATAACCTGTAATAATTCTTCGCGGGATCAACTCATCTTTATCATTAGGAACAACGGTAATACCTCCCTTTTTAGGAACACAATGGACAGGGCTTACCCAATCACTATCAGCAACGGGATAAATTATACCTGCCTCAAGGAGCTTTAGTATCTCCTTTCTTACCACTTCTTTCATCGTAGGATTCAGCCATCGT
The DNA here is from genome assembly GCF_018294505.1 of Triticum aestivum. NCBI lineage: Eukaryota > Viridiplantae > Streptophyta > Magnoliopsida > Poales > Poaceae > Triticum > Triticum aestivum. The sequence continues at coordinate 254,173,269 of NC_057798.1, forward strand.
TGAGGATCTCTAACTGGTTTGGCATTGTCCTCCAAATTAATCTTGTGTTGGCATAACGTGGAACTAATGCCCTTTAGATCATCCAGAGTATATCCAATAGCAGCACGGTTCTTCTTCAGAGTTTTCAATAATCTTTCTTCTTCTTGCTCTGAAAGGTTAGCACTAATAATAACAAAATATATTTTCTTTTCATCAAGATAAGCATACTTAAGATTATCAGGTAATGGTTTGAGTTCAAACACGGGATCACCCTTGGGTGGAGGGGGATCCCCTAGAATTTCAACGGGTAGGTTGTGTTTCAGCATAGGTTCCTGTTGAAGGAACACTTCATCTATTTCCCTTCTTTCCTTCATAAACATATCATTTTCATGGTCTAGCAAATATTGTTCTAACGGATCAGTAGGAGGCATGGCAATAGAAGCAAGACCAATAATATCATCCTTACTAGGTGATTCTCTATCACGAGGTTGTCTACAGAACTTAGCAAAATTAAACTCATGAGACATACCCTCTAAGCCAATTGTAACAGTATCCTTTTCACAATCAATCTTAGCATTAACTATATTCAAGAAGGGTCTACCAAAAATAATGGGACAAAAGTCATCTTGTGGGGAACCAAGAACAAGAAAATCAGCAGGATATTTAACCTTCCCACACAATACTTCAACATCTCTAACAATCCCAACTGGTTTAATGGTGTCCCTATTAGCAAGCTTAATGGCAACATAAATATCTTCCAATTCAGTGGGTGCAATATCATGCATAATTTATTTATATAAGTCATAGGGTATTGCACTTGTACTAGCACCCATATCACATAAGCCATGATAACAATGATCTCCTATTTTAACAGAAATAACAGGCATGCCTACGACAGGTCTATGTATCTTAGCATCTGGTCTAGCAATATTAGCAGCCTGTTCACAGAAGTAAATAACATGCCCATCTAAATCATCATCCAAGAGATCTTTAACCATAGCAATACTAGGTTCAACTTTGATTTGCTCAGGAGGTGTATAAGTCCTAGTATTACTCTTACGAACAACAGCCAAAGTTTTAGCATGATCTTTTATCCTAACAGGAAAAGGAGGTTTCTCAACATAAGTAGTAGGAACAATAGGATCACTATAGGTGACAGTCTTTTCTTCAACTATAATAGGTGCAACTACTTTTACTTCAATGGGAGGACTATATTTAAACCACTTCTCCTTAGGGAGATCAACGTGAGTAGCAAAATATTCACAGAAAGAAGCTACTATCTCAGAGTCAAGTCCATTTTAGTGTTAAATCCACGAAAGGCATCGGTATCCAAAAAAGATTTAACACAGTCAAACTTAGGTGTCATACCTGACTCCTTACCATCATCGGAACCCCAATCTTCAGAGTTGCGTTTAATTCTTTCCAATAAGTCCCACTTGAATTCAATAGTCTTCAACATATAAGAACTAGCACATGAAGTATCGAGCATGTTGCGATCATTGAGAGAAAGCCGAGCATAAAAATTTTGAATAATCATTTCTCTGGAGAGGTCATGATTGGGGCATGAATATAACATTGACTTAAGCCTCCCCCAAGCTTGAGCGATGCTTTCTCCTTCGCGAGGCCAAAAATTATATATGTAATTACGATCACGATGAACAAGATGCATAGGATAGAACTTCTGGTGAAATTCCAACTTCAATCGTTTATAATTCCAAGATCCCGTATCATCACATAGCCTATACCATGTCAACGCATATCCCTTCAAATATAAAGGGAAGACCTTACTTTTGACAAAATCATCGGGAATACCTACAAGCTTAAATAATCCACAAACTTCATCCACAAAGATAAGGTGTAAATCGGGATGCAATGTTCCATCTCCTGCAAATGGATTAGCTAGCAGTTTCTCTATCATACCCGAAGGAATCTCAAAGTAAATATTTTCAATAGGTTCAGTAGGTTGAGGAGCAAATCTTTGCTCTTCTGTTCGGGGTGAAGATACCCAGAACAAGCCCCTCAAAGGATTAGTTTCCATAGTAATAAGTGACAGAAAATTTCAGCACACCATATAAATGTTTCCTTACCAAGTTCCACTCACCAAAGGCGCTTCACTCCCCGGCAATGGCGCCAGAAAAGAGTCTTGATGACCCACAAGTGTAGGGGATCTATCATAGTCCTTTCGATAAATAAGAGTGTCGAACCCAACGAGGAGCAGAAGGAAATGATAAGCGGTTTTCAGTAAGGTTTTCTCCGCAAGCACTGAAATTGTAGGTAATAGATAGTTTTGTGATAAGATAAATTGTAAAGAGTAACAAGCAATGAAAGTAAATAAAGTGCAGCAAGGTTGACAAATCCTTTTTGTAGCAAAGGACAAGCCTGGACAATTTTTTATAATGAGAAAAGAGCTCCCGAGGACACATGGGAATTATCGTCAAGCTAGTTTTCATCACGCTCATATGATTCGCATTCGGTACTTTGATAATTTGATATGTGGGTGGACCGGTGCTTGGGTACTGCCCTTACTTGGACAAGCATCCCACCTATGATTAACCCCTATTGTAAGCATCCGCAACTACAAAAGAAGTATTAAGGTAAACCTAACCACAACATTAGACATATGGATCCAAATCAGCCCCTTACGAAGCAACGCATAAACTAGGGTTTAAGCTTCTGTCACTCTAGCAACCCATCATCTACTTATTACTTCCCAATGCCTTCCTCTAGGCCCAAATAATGGTGAAGTGTCATGAAGTCGACGTTCACATAACACCACTAGAGGAAAGACAACATACATCTTATCAAAATATCGAACGAATACCAAATTCACATGACTACTAATAGCAAGACTTCACCCATGTCCTCAGGAACAAACGTAACTACTCACAAAGCATATTCATGTTCATAGTCAGAGGAGTAATAATATGTATTAAGGATCTGAACATATAATCTTCCACCAAGTAAACCAATTAGCATCAACTACAAGGAGTAATCAACACTACTAGCAACCCACAGGTACCAATTTGTGGTTTTGATACAAGAGATGAACTAGGGTTTTGAGAGGAGATGGTGCTGGTGAAGATGTTGATGGAGATTGACCCCCTCCCAATAAGAGGATCGTTGGTGATGACGATGGTGATGATTTCCCCCTCCTGGAGGGAAGTTTCCTCGGCAGAACGGCTCTGCCGAAGCTCTAGATTGGTTCCGCCAAGGTTCCGCCTCGTGGCGGCGGAGTTTCATCCCGTAAGCTTGCCCATGATTTTTTCCAGGGTAAAAGCCTTCATATAGCAGAAGATAGACACCAGAGGGACACCAGGGGCCCTGGAGACAGGGGGCGCGCCCAGTAGGGGTGGGCGCGCCCCCCACCCTCCTGGCAGGGTGTGGGCCCCCTTAGGTGTTTCTTTCGCTCAATAATTGTTATTAATTCCAAAAATAAGTTCCGTGGAGTTTCAGGATTTTTGGAGCAGTGCAAAATAGGTTTCCAATGTTTGCTCCTTTTCCAGCCAGAATTCCAGCTGCCGGCATTCCCCCTCTTCATGGTAAACCTTGTAAAATAAGAGAGAATAGCCATAAGCATTGAGATATAATGTGTAATATCAGCCCATAATGCAATAAATATTGATATAAAAGCATGATGCAAAACGGACGTATCAGTGGAGCCAGAGGAGGTCGGAGCCGAGCGGCTCAACGGCGCAGTTCGCGATGACGTCCGACGGCGTTGTAGGAGGGGGGGCTTCAGTTGATGAGGGGGAGGAAGCCAAGGGAGGCCGGATCCGTGATGGGACCTCCGGGATCCGTCCCTCTCCGGCGAGGAGGCGGCATGGCGCGGCACGGATGCCGAGAACAAGGCGGCGGCGGCCATGGCAGGATCTTCGCAAGGTGGTGGCGCGAGGACGGTGGTAGGCGGTGGTTCCATGGGCGCGGGCGCGCCGGCGAGGTAGGGCTCTAGTGCGGCAAGGGATCGAGCGCGGGGTGCTCGGTGACGCTGGAGAACGAGAGGGGGTGGGTGTCTCGATCGGGAGAAGTGGGGGGTTCGTGCGGGAGGAGTGGGGGGATCGTGCGAGGCGACGGGATGGGCGCCGTCCAGATGCAGGGGGCGAGGGGGAGTGAGAGGGGATCGGGGAGGGGCGAGGCTAGGGTTTGAGCGTCGGCAGGCCATATAGGCCAGGGGCGCAGTTGGGCCGGTGGGCCGGCCGGCTGGGTTGTGGCCCAGTTAGCCAGCGGGGTTTCTTCTTTTATTTCTCTTTTGTTTCTTTTTAGTTTTCTTCTATTTTTAGTTTTGGTAAAATACTAAAGTGGCACCCAAATAGATGTTACAAATTATGCCACAGCCACAAACAACTTAGCACTGGAATAAAATAGTTTTGAAATTGCTTATCACTTTAACAACATTTAAATAATTATTATTGCTACTATTTTATTCATTTTAGAGTGTTTAAATATTTTATAAAGGTGTGGTTTCTCCACCATAATTACCTATGTATTATTTGGCTCACTCCGAACATTTTAGTTTTAATATTTGAAAACTTTTATCGTTTGACTTGATTTTGAATTTGAATTCGAACGAGGTTGAATCATCGTGAAACTAACAACAGTAATCGTGGTGACGTGGCTTCATTAGCAGAGGTTTACTGTAGCTTTACTATCCGGGCGTCACACTCGCCCCGGCCTCTCCTCTTCCTACCCCCTACTCTGCCCCGCACTCTGGCCGCCCACTCGCCGAAGTCGCTCGCGCCCGACCACCGCACGCATCGCGCGCCCGTCGCCCCTGTTGTCGTCGTCGCGCCGCGCCACCGCCCAGCGCTGCCTCGCCCCGGCCAGCTGTTGCTACTGCTATGGCACCTTGACGACGCCCACCGGCCCTGCGTGCTATGCCGGCCATGCCCGCAGCCGGTCGTCCTCGCCCGCTGCCTATGCCCGCGTGCTCCCGCCCGTTGCTGCTGCCGCTCGCTTGGCCGCCGCCACGACCAGCCAACCGCGCGCCCCCGCTCCTCTGCCTTGGTCGCCGCTCACCACAGCAGCAAGCTGTGGCTGCTACTGTTGCTCCCCCGCATTGCCCCGCTCCGGCCCGCCTCCTCCGCCCCGCCGTCAACCGTCACCGTTGCTGCTCGCTCCACGCCGTCGTCGGCTACTGCCTGGACCTGCCTGACGCCTACACCCACGGCGCCCGCACCCATGCCCGTTAACCCGCGTGGTGGCCTTGTGTCACTGACCACGGGGGCCCGCCCCTGAAAAGAACAAAAACAAAAACGAAAATAAAAAATGAAATAAATAAATAAATTAGCTTAATTAAATTAACTTAATTAACCTAATTACCTACTTAAAATAATTGAACTATTAATTAGTCATTGCGACAATGGCAGTGGGTCCCACACGTCAGTTTGCCAAGTCAACACACTGTGTTGACTGATGATGTCATGCTGACGCAACAAATGAATTTCTAAATTCAGTTAAATCTGTAATTCCAGAAATTGTATAAAACTTTGAAAATTAATATAAAATTATTTGTAACTTTGATGAAAATACTTTATACATGAAAGTTGCTCAGAAAAATATGATGATTCTGAATACGCACTCCACTCATCTGTCACATGCGTCTAACATAGCGAACATGGAACCGTCCCCCTCCGTTTCATCTATCCGAAAATGCCAAACACCAGGAATACTTTCCCGGATGTTTTCCCCTCTTCACCTGTATCGCGTAGTACCGCCTTAGGTCACCTCTAGGACCGCATATTGCCTTGTCATGCATTGTGATGCATCTGTTTGCATTGTATTTATTATTTCTTCTCCCTCTTCCCTCGTTAGACACCAAGACCGATGCCGCTGCTACCCAATACGACTACGGTGTTGACGATCCGTCCTTCTCCGCGGAGCTTCCAGGAAAGCAAAAAACCCTTGATCATCCTGATACCACCTACTCCTTCTCTCTATTGCTTGCATTAGAGTAGTGTAGTTGTTACTGTTTCATAGTTTGATCCTATACTGCTGCATAGCCTGTCTTTGCTACTAATGTTGATACTTTTACCTGCAATCCTAAATGCTTAGTATAGGATGTTAGTATTTCATCAGTGGCCTTGAATTCTTATCCGTCTGCCGTGCTATACTATCGGGTCGTGATCACTTCGGGAGGTGATCACGGGTATATACTATATACATATACATGATACAATGTTGTGACTAAAGTTGGGTCGGCTCATAGAGTACCCGCGAGTGATTCACGGATTGGGGGCTGAAAGGACATGTTTCCCGATGGTCCTCTGAGTGGATCTTTGTGGCGGAGCGACAGGGCAGGTTGAGACACCCAGGTGAAAGGTGGGCCTGGTCCCTGGTTGTTGTCTGCGGTTGTTTCATAATAACACGCTTAACGAGATTGGGTATTTGATCTGAGTTGGTATTTTGGCCTATACGGGCACTTATGGGCACTCGGGGTCGTATGTATTAGCCGAAGCTTTCCAGACGTCAGTAGTTGAGACTTGAGCGGCGCGCGCTCGGGTGGTCCACGTAAGCACCTGCCTTGTAAGGGAGGTTGCCAGGACTGATCCCAGCAGCCCACGCAACGTGCAGGAATACAATGGGCGATGGGCCCAAGACCCCTATGTGCTTAGGATGTACACCGGTGGGCTGACCTCTCCATTGAGCCTAGGTATGGCTACGACGTGTTGATCTTCCGAGGCCGAGCATGACCCAGGAAAGTGTGTCCAGCCAGAGTGACCGGGCATGTTGGGCAATGTGGTGCACCCCTGCAGGGAAGTTGATCTATTTGAATAGTCGTGTCCATAGTAACAGGGCGACTTGGAGTTGTATTCTGACTTCTTACTGCTAGAACCGCATACTTAATAAAACACACCCAGATGAGTTCCAGATACAACCCGGTGATCGCTCTCTCACAGGATGACGAGGAGAGAATCATCGGATAGGATTATGCTATACGATGACACTTGTTACTTTACTTGCTACTCTCTTCTCTTGCTTCAAGATGGAGGCTGCCAGAAGTGTAGTCTTCGATAGGACTAGCTTCTCCCCCTCTTATTCTGGCATTCTGCAATTTAGTCCATAGATCCAACCCTCTTTATTGATACAGATGCATATGTAGTGTAGATCCGATGTCGGTCTTACGAGTCCTATTGCTTTGGATGAGTACTGACGGTTGCTTTGCTCCCCTTTATCCCTATACCCGATTGTTGCGATCAGATGTCGGAGCCTAGGAGCCAGATGCCACCATCACGACTACTACTACCCCGAGGGTGCCCTGCTACGTGCAGGTCGTCGACGACCAGGAGTAGATAGGAGGCTCCCAGGCAGGAGGCCTTGCCTTTTCGATTGTTGCTACTTTTGTACTGTCATCTTAGGGCAACTTGTTTAACTTCTGTCTGTACTCAGATATTGTTGCTTCTGCTGACTCATTTATGATCGAGTTTATGTATTCGAGCCCTCGAGGCCCCTGCCTTGTAATATGAAGTTTGTATGACTTTAATTTATGTCTAGAGTTGTGTGATATTTTCCCGTGAGTCTCTCTTCTTGATCGTACACATTTGCATGTATGATTAGCGTACGATTGAATCAGGACGTCACACTTGGTTAATTTTCTATTAAGATAAATCCATACAATTATTTATTTAAGATTAAACAAAGTACAAGTGTACAACGCCCCCTTTTAGGTGAGGAGGAGATCAAATGGTATCAGGGCTCAAAGGCGCAATTTCTAGTCCAAGCTTTCATTTGTTGGCCATTGGCAAACATAGCAAGGAACGTAATTTCATGCTAAACCAGGATGAGGGCCGAATGGAGGGGACGACCCTTCAAACATTACATCACCAATTATTACAAGATTTGTTTCTTGGACCTGCAGTCGAAAGTAATTTCTCTCTAGACAAATCATTCATAGATGACATCCCGCGGCTCTTAGAGGCAAAAAAATGAGTTTTTAACAGCTATGTTCTCTCAAAACAAAATTTGGGATGATGTCTTTTATACAAAACATAACGAGGCTCTTGAGCAGGATGGTTTCTTGGCCAAATTTTATCAAGCTTTTGAGATGTGGTTCAGGGGGCGTCATACAATTTTAACCAACTGCAGTCACAAAACCTTAACATCGCTCATTTAAACTTCACGAAATTATCTTACTACCTAAAATCAAGGATGCAAATCTGATACAAAAATATAGTCCATCACGTAATACATTTAATATCATATCAAGATTAGACTAATGCCCGTAATAATTCACGATTAGTTAGTGTTTTACGTCCAGTCCAATTCATGTAGTTACACGTTTCCGCATATGTACCAAAGAGCGCCCCTATGTCTCGCTTACAGCGAGACAGAGGGAAGCCTCGCATCGGGAGTGCACCAGATGGGCTGGCCCTTTTTTAAATATTTTTTATTTCATTTATTTTTTGATTTATACTTCTAAGTATTCTAAATGACTATATTACAAAAAATTAATTTACATTAAAAAAATTCAAAAAATTCTAACCAAGCATTTGAAAAGTGTTGAATGTGTATCGAGGATGTTTCACATGTGTATGAAAAATGTATACCAGATATATACAATGTGTGTGAATAAAATTTGATTGTGTACTTTAAAATTTTAGTCAAACATTTGGAAAATGTTAAAAAAAAGTATTTTAAAAATGTTGATCAAGCATTTGAAAAATATTAAATGTGTATAGAAAAAATATTGACTGTATTAAAAAAATATTGTATTTTATTCAAGAAATGTTAAACTTGTATTTAATTTTTTTGAACCAAACATTTGAAAATTTAAAATTTATATAGAAAAAGTCTTGACCAATGTATTAACAAAATTAATACTGCATTTGAAAAAAATGTTAATCAAGCATTTGAAGAATGTTCAATGTGTATATAAAAAATGTTGACTATGTGTTAAAAAATGTTTATATTGTATTTAAAAAATATTAATCAATCATTTGAATTTTTTTAAAAGTGTGTATAGGAAAAATGTTGACCTTGTATTAAAAACTGTTAATCTTGTATTTCAAAAATGTTAATTAAGCATTTAGAAATGTTTAAAGGTGTGTGTACGGAAAACGTCGACCATATATTCAAAAAATGTTAAATTTGTATTTGAAAAGTCAAGCATTTTAGAAAAAGTAAAAAAATTGTTTAGAAAAAATCTTGACCACGTATTAAAAAAATGTTTAACATGTATTAGAAAAATATTTTTGACGTATACAAAAAATGGAGAAGGAAAACCAAAAGAAATAAAGAAAACCCAAAAAAGAAGCAAAGCCGAACAAAACAATAAAAGAAACAAATACAAACAAAAAGAAAAAAGACAGAAAAGAAAAGAAAGGAAAAAACGGAAAAAGAATAAAACAGAAGAAACAGAAATAAAAGAGAAAAAATAGTGAAAACAAAAAAAGAAACGAAGAAAAACCGGTGAAAAAAGAGTGATTAAACAACAACAAGAAAAACCAAAGAAACCAATGAAAACTGGCCCTTTTACCCTCAAATAGGTCGCACCCTAGTAGTTTACACGAAGGTGAAGCTAGCTTAGTGTCTAGCAGCGGCATTTCCTGAACGGCGCCCGTAGCGCCCATTTTAGGCTTAATGGTACAGGGCGCACACCCCTTTCACCGCACTGGGCCGGCCAACGTTACTTTTTTTAAAGACGCAAAAAACAGCGTCCCCACGGTTACTCGAACTGGCAATCTCCTTGCTCAGAGTTCGTTGTCACAACCAACCAGCCAGCCTACTTGACGTGTTTACTACTGTCCTTTTTCTTCTTATAATATTTTTTTATTTGCTGGAATGGTTTTCTTTTTTTTCGTTTTTGGAACAGTTTTTTCTTTTTCCTTTTTTATTGGACTGGTTTTGTTCATTTTTTCTTTTCTGCGAAATGCGTGAACATTTTCTGCAAAATCGATGAACTTTTCTCACCAAATTCCATGAACTTTTTTCAAACTTGATGAATTTTTTTTCAAATTCAATGAACTTTTTTTGAAAACCAATGAACTTTTTTAAATTCGACGAACTATTTTCAAATTGCATGAACTATTTTCAATATCCAAAATATGTTCAGATTTTTCGAAATTCGTTTGAATTTTCATAAAATGTTTTTCGAAATTCGAAATTGTGTTCATATTTTCAAATTTTGTTCACGTTTCAAAAATAGTTCTGAATTCCAAATTTTTGGTAACCGTATTGAAGAAAAATGTTCACCATACATTGGAAAAATGTTCAGTGTGTATAAAATATGTTCATCATGTATAGAAATTTTGTTCAACATGCATTCAAGAGGAGTTCATCGTATTTAAAAAAAGTTCTACGTGTATTTGAATATTGTTCACTATACATTGAAAAAAATGTTCAGTGTGTATTAAAAATGTTCATCGTGTAGAGAAATTTTGTTCAGCATGTATTCAAAAAAAGTTCAGCGTATTTTAGAAAAATGTTCAGTGTTCTTTCAATAATGTTCACCCTATACTAAGAAAATGTTCAATGTGTATTCAGAACTATTTTTGAATACGTGGACCTTTTTTTGCATGCCCAAGAACTCCATCCGTAATATTTGAACATATTTTCAATAATTGAAATGTATAAATGCCACAGTGTATTGTGCAATAAATAGCGCGTCTATTTGCTGTTTATTTGAACTTTCGCGGTGGGAATATCCGCTAGCAGTTAGGTGGTGGAGTGACTAGCCTCACCGTGTGGAATCGGGAGGGCACGAGGTCGAATCCCGGTCGGGAGGTATTTTTGGCTGTCATTTTTCTCGTTGCTTTGTTGCGTGATCGTGGGCCGGCCCATCCAACCGCTGCTGGGCGCCAGATCCCTTGCGCGGTGCTGAAGGCGCCCTATAGGAGGTCCCTCTAGCAGCGTTGCCCGTCAGCCAGGATTGAATCCTGGGTTCTCACCTTTTTCTTCTCCCTTTCTTTTAAGCATGTGTTAACGGGTCGGCCCAGTAGCTACAGTGCTAGGCATTTGCTTCAGCGAGACGGAACTAGCTCTTGCATGAAGTGAGATATAGTCACCGTGTGTACCAAAGCCCAACTAAACAAGCCCATGATCAGGCCACGTGGCTAAGCATATTTTTCCATCTCGTTGCCCCACGACCTAGCACCGCACGTTGTCTTGGATGGATCGGCTGATTGACGTGGTGGTTTTTCACTTCATTTGCGCATGATTGGCCACCACCGTTGTCCATCGACTACAAGTCGTTAGGCTTTAGGGCATCTCCAGCCGCGCCCCAGGAAGGCCTTCCCAGGTGTTTTTTCGCGTCGGCGCCCGGAAAACGGCCCAGTCGCGTCCCAGGAGCCCGACTTTCACCGGCTTGGGCCGAAAACAGCGCCGGCGGACCTAGCCCGAACCCGATGCTGGGGGGCACCCGGGGGCGCCGGGCGAACTGTTTTGGCGCGAAAAAGCCGCGGGCCCGCCGCGTCAGCGACACGGCTCTCTTCCCGGCCCTTCGTCGTCCTCATTGCCTCGTTTCCCGCGGCGAATCAATGCCAAAGCTGCGGCGCGCTGCCGCGCCGGTCAGCTTGCACCATTGATGCCTCACGGGCGGTGCAGTGAAGACCGGACGACGCGCGTCCCTCGCCCTCCCTCGCCCGCCACGCGTACACACGGTGGCACGCGCGCGGGCGGCGCCTCGGCCTATATATGACGCGCCCCGGCGCACTCGGCGACTCACACTCTCCCGCCGTCGTCGTTCCTCCCTCTCCTCTCCTTTCTTTCGCCGTCTCCAGTTCACACCCATCGCCGTCCTCGAGTACATCGAGGGCGGCAACACGCCGCGCCTCGAGTACCCCTCTCCCCCTTCCTTCTCACGCCGCTGGGGAAGCTCCTGGACCCCGAGGCGCATGGAGACCGGGGGGTCCTCCTCCTCGTCCGGCGGCTCGCCCTGCCTCCGCCCCGTCAAGCCGGAGCCCCAGGGCACGCCGGTCAGCGCGCGCACCCGCAGCTCCGGCGTCCGCATCGGCGCCAACGCCTCTCCACCCACCGGCCGCTTCGTCCTCGTCGAGCCCAAGCCAGAGCCCGGCCTCCCCGCGGAGTACGAGGAGATAGCCCGGCGCGGCTTCTCCGACGAGGACGCCATGCGGTGGGTGCGGAATGACTACCTCCGCGACGAGATGGTCCGACAGCGTCGGGCCCTGGAGGAGATCGCCGCCCGCAAGCGTGGGCGCGAGGACGAGCACGACGTCATGGTCCTCGACAGCGACGACAACGACGACGTCGACGCCCCCGGACCGTCCAACCCGCCGCGCCAACCGGGGGAGGGATGCAGCAGGGACGGCGGAGGCGTAGGCGGGGCCGGCAACGACGACGACGACGATGACGATGACGGCGGTGACTACACGCAGTTCTACAGCCTCCTCAGCATGTAGAACCGCGTGGGCGGGCGGCGAGGCGAGCGGCGAGGGAGACGACGGGGGTAGCCCGCGGTAGTTTTTTTTTTGTAAAATATGTTTAAGTTTGAATGAACTCGCCGATGTTTGTGTTAAATTTGAGTCGTTTTTGCGCCGTATTTGACTTTTTTGACTAACCGTGGGCGCCGCGACTGGGGGACATCACGCCCCCAGTGCGCGGTTTAGCGCCGGTGCGCCCCAGGGGGTGATTTTTTGCCCCTCCTGGGGGCCAAGGGCTGGAGATGCCCTTAGGAGACATGCACACTACCGGCTACCGGGTTTCTAGTGTGCTACGGTGTTAATCAAGGGTGCTCTATCTCGATTGCTTCTGCGGAGGTGTTTCTCAAGTTCACCACTGCATGTACTTGATATGTGCTCTAAATCTGAAGGTAAATTGATACACAAACTACAATTAGGAGGAGAGTAGCTCCCTCCCCGCGTCGTCCCTCCTCTGACGACATAGGAGCGCCCCTGTCGCGCCGCCGCCCACCTCCCTCCCTCACACCCAGTCTCGCCGCCACCTGAGGAGGCCGCCGGCAAAGGGCGTGCGCGCTCCGGGGAAGGTGGCGGCAAGGGCTTTTTCCTGCTCTGCGTGTCCACCGTTTCGCCAGAGGAGGGGCGACGGGATGCGTCAGATTGGATCGGGTGGTCGGGCTCGGAGGCGGCGCTCGTCCCGGTGTCCCTGCCGGCCAGTCCCGTCCCCCTGTGTGCAGCGGCTCGTCGCTGCTTGCTCGGGCGCTGACTGGTCTGGGGCGGGCGCGGATCTGGGGCTCCATTCTCAGATCCGGCTGGTGTTGGCGGGGGCGCGAGGTGGGGTCAGCCGGGTGGGTTCTGCGGGCGGTGGTGGCGGGCGACAGGTATGGTGGGGTGCGCGCGATCTGGGCGCCGGCCGCGGTGGAGTCGGAAGGGTGGTCGACGGCGCTTGAGCGGCTGTGTGGCGGGCCGCCCGTTTGGTCCTGGTGGTGGCTGCATCGGGCGGATCTGGAGCTGGAGCTCGTGTGGCAGCTTCGGGTGGATCTGGTGGTGGCAGCTCGTGGTGGCATCTTCGTGCGGTTGGATCCGGAGCTTCAGGGTGGCAGCCCGTGCTCCTCGCGCTGGTGATTTTGGTCTGGTGGTGTGCATCGCGCCGGATGCGGCTCTTTGTGGGAGGTGCTGCAACAACAAGGTTCGATCCCCCCGCCTTCAGTCTGCACGGCGGGCGCTTCGGTTCTAGCCTCCGATAGGCGTGCGGTGGCGCGCGTGGGGCGCGTCAGCGTGCCTGATGTATGGCTGCAGCCCGGAACCATGGTGGTTCTTTGCCTCAGGCAGCGCCCCTCTGCTCCTTGCCGGCATGGTACTTGGTGGGGCACGGTGGCTCGCGTTGCGTCCGGTGGCTCTGCATCCGGCCGGCCATTGGTGGATCTGTCGTCTAGTGTTGAGTTTGGCCGTCGGTGGTCTCCGTGAGGTGTGGCTGGCTGAGGCGGTTCGTCGTGCTTCTTCATCGTTGGAGGGTTCGACGGCGGTGGTGGTCGGTTGCCGTATTGCTGTAGGGATGTGCACAAACTCCGGGTGAGAACCCTACATTGGCTCTGCTGATGCCAGCGGCAGTGGCGTCTACGGACGTTGTTCTCCTCGTGGAGCTGCCGTTGTGGAGCTACAACACCTACAGTTCTTTGTTTGTGGTCTCCGGGTAAAAACTCAAGATCGGGCTTGCCGGATCGGATGACGGTGTTGTGTGCTCGACAACAGTACCTCCTTGGAGGCGTCGTCTTGGAGACCCAAACAACGGCGTCTGTTGCTGTGTGTGGTTGTGGGTGGTGCGGCCTGCTCAGGCCGAGGGTGGTGTTTATTCTTCAGGTGTTTCTCTTCGGCTGTCCTACGTGTGGTCTCCGGCCTGCTTCTATGCATGCTCATGACCCTGTTCTGTTGAGGCGAGACTCGGGCTCTTGGTCTCATCTTGGTTCACCTTTGCTCAACGACGAAGCAATGATGCCTCCCCGCCTTGCTAATCGTCTTGAACTTCCGTGGCGGAGTGCTCAGTCAAGGTTCGTGTTAAGCTTTGGCACAAGGTTCGTGTTAAGTTTTGACACTCGTTGATTGTGGATGCTCCTCCGTTGTGCTATGGGGTTTGATACGCACGCCGGTGCGGTGCATTAGGCTGTTTGTAGAGTCTTGGTATTGTGATCCCTCGACGCACCCCTCATCTACCTGGTCCTGTTAGTATGCTAGCTAGGTCTTGCCTTATGTTGGGCGTCTTGTTCCTCTTCTTTTCTTGTAAGACTTGTTACTTGTCTGGTTTTCGGCTCGGTTTTCCTCATAAACGGGGTCAATTTGTTAAGGTTTTTGATCCGGTTTTCCTTATAAACTGGATCACTCTCCTGACATTATGGCCACTTTGAGCAATATATTCAGATGGAGGGACTCCTCTCCCGATGATTCTCAAAAAAAAAAAAAACTACAACTAGTAGCTAGATCATTTCTGTATGGATTACAATCTACTACTAGTTCGGTTTTCTTGGTATGAGCACTCAAGCCAATAGATTAATTCACTAATCAGGTGTGTATTCTTTTTAGTTTTCTTTTGCTAATTTCAGTTGCCTAAATTTTTCTTAAATCTGATTTAGTTAAATTTGCACATTAGTTAGCATGTAATTCATTGTTGAAAGTGCAATCCAAGAGCAACTTTAGTCTGTGATTAATGTGTGGGAGATGCCCGCGCAAAAAGAGAGTGTGCGAGAGGTGAGATGAGGATGGTTGGATGTCAATTCAAAGACATGGAAAAATGGTCGAGATAAGAATATGCACTTTCTAACAAAATTATGGTATGACACAAGAACACAGGGGACTCTTCCAAACTTCCAAAGTCCAAAGTCAAGAGACCATCATCAGGTTCGCATTTGCACGGCTTGACTTGTCGCCGGCAATACCACACCTACCCTCACATATGTTGCTGTCAGGAGCCAACCCTGTGCGACTCCCTTGCATCCTGTCTATATCATGTAGCACTACATTTCCTTTTTTCCTTCTTCGTTCGTCAAAGCACCGGCAACAGTATAGTTCGTACAATTTTAGGGCTCCTCTTGTGCTATGCAATAGCGTATAATCTGTACAACAACGGTGATCGACACCGTGACGAGCGATCCCAGTAGGCCACAGCTCGAAACATCTCAACCCTACACAATCCATCTGCGTGTCTACAGACACAGACACTTGGCACACACATGGCTCACTCAAACTAATAGGAGAAAGCAATCACCTCCCTTCCTCGATGGTGCTGATGGTCACGTCGTTGGTGCTGCAGGATCCGGTGAAGTGCGTGGAGCGTGTCCGCGTCCCAGACCCGCCCACGCCGTCCTCCTCATCGTCGCTGGTGACCCGGAGGTGGAAATGCGGCGGCCGCCTCGGGTCCGGCAGCGGCACCCCGTCGTTCCCCAGCATCGCCGTCACGTCGGTCATCGTCGGCCGGTCCATGGCGTTGTCCTGCACGCAAAGCAGCGCCACCTTGACGCACCGCATGATGTCCGCCACCTCGCTGCAGTGGCCCAGCGTCGGGTCGACCAGCTCGAACGCTCTCCCATCCCTCCACAGCTGCCATGCCTGTCGTCCAAAAATCATACGGCGCATTAGTTAATGGGGTTCTGCAGACAGTTGCTGTCAGTGGCTTACATTGCTGATGTGAACACTAGGAGCGACATTTTTGACCGTATGCTAACGGATAAGCCGCTCGTTTTGTATTTAGTCTTGGAACAAGAAAGCTAGGGTTCAACCGTTTATGAAATGTCTAAGTTCGTCCGAAGCGTGTGGTATGTTCTTGTTAACTCATGCAACTAAAAAATTGAGCAGAAGCTTACGTAGCCGAGGAGGTTGACGAATTCTCCGTAGTGCTGGCCGTGGCCGCTGCTGTTCCTCTTGCCGCTCACTATCTCGAGCAGCAACACGCCGAAGCTGAAGACGTCAGACTTGACCGAGAAGAGGCCCTCGGAAGCATACTCAGGTGCCATGTAACCGCTGCGGCACAGCACAAAACGTGGATCATTAGTATAATCCAATCAGCACGCCATTGCATTCGATATTCATCAGGGTTTGCCTGTTAAAAAATGGGTTTAATTAGTTTTTTTTCTCTTACTAGGTGCCGACCACCCTGTTGGTGTTGGCCTCCGTCATGTTGGAGCCGAAGATCCTGGCCATGCCGAAGTCGGAGATCTTGGGGTTGAGATCCTTGTCCAGCAATATGTTGCTGGCCTTCATGTCCCGGTGAATGATGCGCACCCGGGAGTGCTTGTGCAGGTACAGGAGCCCCTGCGCGATCCCTTCCATTATGTGCCGCCGTTTCTGCCAGTCCAGCAAGGGACCTCGCTCTTGGTCTGCATTGCAAAAGGTTACCATATCATATCAGCTTTTTCCCTACTGGTAGCATTCACGGGAAGAACTGGAGATGGTCTCAAGAAAAGCTTCTGCACGTAGTAATTTATGTGTATATATACCGAAGATAAAGAAGTCTAGGCTTCGGTTGGGCAGGTACTCGTACACCAGCATCTTCTCCTCCTCCTGCACGCAGCAGCCCACGAGCTTGACGAGGTTCGTGTGCTGCAGCTTGGCGATGAGCTGGATCTCGTTCTTGAACTCCACAAGCCCCTGCCCGGACTGCGCCGCCAGCCTCTTCACCGCCACCTCCGCCCCGTCGGAAAACTTCCCCTGAAAAGAAACACAACGACAACGGTAACAAAAAGATTAGCGTTCGATCCATTGGTCAATCGCATTACATGGTAAAGAGTTGGCGTATCCGCTTGCCTTGTAAACCGGACCGAAGCCGCCTTGTCCGAGCTTGTTCTCTTCGGAGAAACTGTCCGTGGCAGCGGCGAGCTCAGGGAAGTCGTACAAGGTGAACTCTGAGCTGCTCTCTTCGATCTTCCACAGCTTCAGCGCCTCCTCTGTCTTCGAGTTGTTCCTCTTATGACCTTGTTCTAATTTCGTGTTTCCTGAATTGATTATATTTGCATCTAATGGGTTAAATGGTGTGGGGAAAAAGGCTCGAAATTTTTCTTGCAGTGTGTTGTCTTGGCCTTACCAGCTCCTTTTCTTAGTCTTCTGATGAGTAGAAGGCAGCCAACCAACATAGAACAGAACACCGTAACGGACACGCATACAACGATTATTAGGGTCCGCCTGTGCTTGCTTCCTGAGCGATACAAAGCAAAATATATATGAAACAATAGTAGTATAACTACAAAACCAAAAATAGTTAAACAAATTAAGTACAGCTAGCTCTTCATGTTTTTATGGCTCTTGAAATAAATAAAACAAAAAGGATGTACACTGTACACTCTCCCTTACCATTGCTTTCTGTTGGTGAAGATGAGTCACCGTGTGTGCCGATCCTGACGTCGGCCATGCCGTCGTAGAACTGGTAGCCTTCATAGCGAATATTGCACCGGACGCCGACGATGCGGCCGCCCTCGCGGCCATCGTACCACTGGCGGGTCTGCTCCTGGAGGCCCAGGAAGCAGTGCCAGCACTGCCCCGGGGAGAGGTCCGGCGTGCACTGCGCCAGGCCGTACACCGTGGGCAGCTGCGGGTTGATGTACATGATGGCGCTGGCAAACCGGCGCACCGAGGAGTTGTACGCGCCGTACATGGACATCTCCCCGAACAGCGTGCCAACCAGGGACAGGAAGAAGCTCCGGGACGTGGCGTTGCGGCTGTCCCACGCGGCGTACGTCGACCCGTTCACGTCCATGCCGTTGATCACCGGGTTGTTGTCGTCCGGCCGCGCCAGGAAGTCCTCGCCGGAGTAGCGGAGGGTGCAGAGGTCGTTGTAGAACGTGGCGTCCCTCTCGCCGGCGCAGAGCCCCCGTAGCTGCCTGAACGCGTTGTCCAGGCAGCCGGAGCACGTCCTGGCGTCCGTGATGTCGCCGCGGCAGAGCGCGAGGGCGAAGACCTTGTCAGGGGAGGCGCCGATGGCCGCCGAGGCGTAGAGGGACGGAGAGGCGGAGGCGGAGGCGGGGAGCTCGGCGGTGAGGCGCGCGAGGTTGGCCCCGAAGGCGTCGCGCGCCGTGTAGTTGCCGGTGGTGCCATTGCACGAGTACTCGGAGTAGGCGGCGGCGGCGGCAGCGTTGGCGCGCGGCTTCAGGAAGAGGAGGAGGAGGAGGAGGCAGGGCAGGACGCCAACCATGCCGGCCTCTTTCATTGTTCTGGTGAAAAAGGAGAAGGCTGGCACTTCCCCGTAGCTTGTTGCTCTCGTTTTAAAATTTAAACGGGTTGGCAAAGTCAAAGGCTACAACAAGATGGTGGTTGTTGGTTGCTGTCATTTGTTCTCTCCGATTTTTCTGTGAGGGTTCCTTCGGTCCAATTGGCCGGGTTGACAGTCGACAGGAAGATCGCAACAAAGGAAACTTCTCTTGATAGTGCGGCAGAAAGAAAGCAAAACTCGTCAGGTAGCAAGAATTTGATTACGTAGATAACAATTGACGAGCATTCGTTTTTACCCTGCACGTGTAAATACCAACGACCCCGCTGTGACCTGGAGCAACCATGCTGAGCTGAGTTTGAAACACAATTCTTTGTAGTAGTATCTCGGTCTGCGTCTCAGCGTGTGAAACGATCGTGCCGCCGGTTGATGTTCACCAGATATACACAGTCCAAAGGTTACTGTCCGATGACGGCTTGGATGGACGCATCACACTAATTATATCTACCAGAATGCTTTTCGCAGACGACTTTGAGGCTATTACTGCAGGCTTGCCTGTTTTCAAAACCGTACTTGCTTCTAGTTTCTACCTAGTTCAGACAAAATCAATGAACTACACCCGAAAAGTGTTGTAGTGCTATCTGCCATGTCCTAGCCTTTTGAACCATCAATGCATTTCTCATAAGCCACTTGTCAGTTGCCCGTCCCACCAAAACAGCCACATGTCTATATCCTATCCTGAAGGGTTATTTTTTCCGAAGCAGAGGCATAAGATTCGCCTCATCACTTAATTAAGAGGGAATAGAGTTTGTTTGTTTTATAACCGACACACATGACCATCTTCCAGCTGATGGTGTTGGATCCTCCTGTGTGGCTCTTAAAAAAGGTGAACAAATTACGCCGTGGTTTTCTCTGCGCGCATGACTAAGAGGCGAGGCTGGCAAATGCCCGGTGAATTGGTCCATTGTATGCCGCCCACGGGAATTCGGTGTCCTCGGCATTCTAGACTTACAGAAGCAAGGGAGAGCTGCAATGCCACTGGCAATGGCTCTGTTGGACAGACCGCTCCAAGCCATGGCATGACTTCCCCTGCATGCGGACAACTCTGTCGATGAGCTCTTCCGAGCATCAACAAAAATCTCCATTGGGGATGGCAAGTCCACCTCCTTCTGGGACTCGCGCCGGCAGAGAGACTGCGTCCCTCGACAGATGGCCAGAGCTATTGCGGCACTGCACCAAGCGTCAACTCTCTTTGCGAGAAGCAATAATAGGCAATCAATGGATGCGCCTTGTCAAGCCGAATCCATCTACTCTGGTGCTCAGACAGCTCTGTTGCCTATCAGAGATGGCGGCGGGTACCAGTTTCAATGACACAGCAGAGGACACGGTGACTTGGTGCTGGACGGCGGATGGCAACTACACCGCCAAGTCGGCGTGCCTATGCCAATTCGAAGGAGCTGTGCGGTCGGGCGATAAAGCACTCATATGGTCCACCAGGGCGGCGCCGCAAGCCAAGACGTTCCTTTGGCTTGCTGCCCGCAAGCGCTGCCTCATGGCTGACAACCTGCCTATCAGGGGCATCGCACGCAACCCAGTTTGCTCGCTCTGCTGCGTTGCACCGGAGACTGCCACCCATTTGCTCGCGGATTGCAATTTCTCCAAGCAGCTCTGGATGATGGTCATCAACAAGCTTGGGGGCCCTTTTCTCAACCTAGCGCCAACGGTAAACTCCCATCAGCAATGCCTTCTTCTCAAAAACAATTGGATGATGCAGCTATTGTTGCTCCCAGCTGATAAGATGAAAGAATGGAAGTCGGTCACTTGCTTGGTCTCCTGGATGATATGGAAGGAATGAAACGGTCGTGTGTTCAATGCTGACATATGCTCGGTTCCACAACTCATGGGACGAATCATGGATGAGGCAAGATGTTGGTCAGGGGCTACGCTTAGCTTGCTCGACAGCATATTTGAACCACCTTGATTTCCCCCTTGTTTGTTGATGGGTGTTTTCTTTCTGGATGCCAGCTCCATCCTCTTTTTATCTCTAAGACTTTGTATTCTGCCTCACCTGATTAATCAATAAAATTCGGCCCTAGGGTTGTCTTTTCGTCAAAATAAATAAATAACCGACACACATACAACACGTCACATGGCGCCACATGACAATTATTTGCACACTAGAATTTCCCCTAGCTTCCTCGCCCTTGCCGTGGCCCATAACTGAGCCTCGTGGATGGCATGATGCAGCAGCACCATGTGCTGAAGGCAAGGCCCCAGTACACCGGCTCACCGCCGTTGCACCCAGGCAGAGTGATCCAGTTCACTCTGCAGATTTTCCGGGGGTACGTCGCCCACGCCCATAGCCTAAGCATCGTGGTCTCCGTCTTCTGCCTATCTGATGGTTTTCACAAGGTTGTAAACCAATGACAACAGTGTTTTTTTAAAGATATAATAGAAGCTAAGTTGGTTGTTAGATACTCCTATACAAAACAGTTTGTTCCCTCCATCACAAAAAAAAACAGTTTGTCCCCATAATTTTGTTTAAACAATTTTTGCATATAAAAGTAAATTACAGACTTGCATGGCGCACCCCTTCTCCCCCACGCGCGCTATTGAGCTGTCCCATGAGCGGGGTTGGACGCCCACTGTTTTTTTTTACTATTTGTCTTTTGTTTTTGTTTTCTGTTCTTTTTTTACTAAAAATAATTTAGGATTCAAAAAGTTTATTTTTTTAAAAGTAAATTAAAACGGTGTTCCAGAAACCATAAAATGTTCCTGGGTTAAAAATAATGTTGATTTTGAAAAAATATTCACCTATTCAAAAAATGTCTGTGAATTAAAAAATGTTCATGCTTTTTTAACTGTTCACAAAAATAAAATAAATGATCATTAATTACAAAAGAAGTTCATTGATTCAAAAACTGTTCGCTGAATTAAAAAATGTTCTTGAAAAATGTTCCTGAATTTCAAAAAATGTTCGCTGAGTCAAAAGATGTTCATCGATTCAACAAATGTTCGCCGCTTTCAAAAAGTGTTCATCGACTCAAAAAATGTTCACCAATTTAAGAAATGTTTGACGATTCAAAAAAAATTCGCCATTTCAAAATAAAAAATCACCAATGGAGAGAAATGGTCATCAGTTCCAAAAAGAACTCGCGAGTTTCAAAACAAATGTTTATGATTTGACAAATTGATCACAAATTTGTAACACGAATTGGAAATATGTTCATGATTTAAAAAAAATGTGCTTGAATTTGCAGGAAATGTTCGTGTATTTTAAATTTTACATGATTTCAAAAGTATGCTCATGAATGCAAAAATGGTTCATAATTTCATAAAAATGTTGACAATTTCAAAAATTGTTCACAAATTAGAAAGATATTCGCGAAATATAAAATAAAAAGAAAAATATCAAATAAAAAGGGAATAAACAAATAAATAACAAAAAAGGAAAGGGAAAAACAAAGAAAAAACAAAGAAAAAAACAAAGAAAAAATAAAGGAAAAAAAGATAAGCCCGGTCCAGGGAAGGTTCTAGATTTTGTTTTGAGCGGAAAGGAAGGGTCAAAAGAAAGTTTCATCCCTAATAAATAAATGAAAGTAGATTAACATTATTTTGTATTTCTAGGGGGAATGTTGAGGCAAACATACGATGCTGACAAGCTGGTTAGGTGCCGAGTTGGATTAGACATCGCAGGTTTCAGTTTTAGAATTGGGAAGAGGTTAAGAACCTAGTGGAATCCATTGCGAGGGGACGTGCTGAAGTGAAGAAAAGCCCCAATTTTAAAGAGGACTACATAACTGAAGAGTGGAATTGGAGCAAAGCCGTGATCTGGTAGGCGACTGGTACAAGTGCTAGACTAGAGCTAGACAAGAAGCGTAGAACCTTCTTAAAACCGGTACAGGGAAAACCCGGGAATGGGCCGGCCCAACGGAGGACCAGGCGCGTGATGAAGGTACGCGCTAGGTGGTCAAGTAGCGACCTATGCGCGAAATAGTGTTCCCCCGCAACGTCCGCCAGGGCTATATGCCGCCATCCCGATTCCAAAAATAGGAATCGCCTACACGTGACATCTAGCGAGCTAGCCTAGTAGCGGGGTTCCTTCGCTGTGCGATGTAGGTTCATGTAGGTACGGTTTTCCTTGTTTTCTTTAGTTTTCCTTTTTCTCTTTCTTTCTATTTGTTTTTCCATGGTTTTCTTTAGTTTCCATTTATTTCTTTAGTTCGGTTTAGTGTTTCTGTCTTCTCAATGTTTTTTTTGGTTTTTCTTCGCTGTAGGTTCGTGTAGAACAGTTTTCTATGGTTTTCCTTTTCTTTTTTTCTTAGGTTTTATTTCTCTTACTTGTTTTCTTTTATTTTCCTTGTTTTGTCATTTTCCTTTGGTTTTCTTTGTTATACTCTGGTTTTCTTCTGGTTTTTTGCTTTGCTATTTTGCTTCTTTGTCAATTTTTCACACATATTTTCCTTTTTTAGTACGCAATGTACATTTTTTTAGCACACGTGAAACATTTTTAAGATACATTTTGAACTTTTATCAAATTCATGATGTACATTTTTTCAAATAGATGTTTTGAACAACTTTCTGAATACAAGATATTTTTTCCCAAATAGAAGTTGTACATTTTTAATGAAAATAAACATGTTCAACCTACGAGAACATTGTTTTGAATCGACCTAATTTTTCTTCATAATAACATGTTCCTTTTTTAATTGTATGGAAGAATTATATAGTACGAAACATTTGTTTACATCTTATACATTTTTTTGACAATGTCTGATAAATATTTTGGAAACTAGTGAAACATTCTTTAAGTGATACCTAAATTTTTCTAAATGCATGAAACATTTTTCTATATTATGTGAACATTTTTTATAGTCTATAAACATTTTCTTATTATGGCACTTACATTTTTTAAACACATGAATTGTTTAATGTAACAAACATTTATTGTTCACATGATTAACATTTTTCTTTACACATTTAACATTTTTAATTGCTTCAGTAACATTTTTTATTTTTTTATGTAAAGTACATTTTGTATCATATATATTCAAATTATTATGAAATCTAAGCAAAAGTAAAAAAAGGAAAATAAAAATGTGAAAAAAACCCGAAAAAACATGCATGATGTCAGCACGGTGCCGCAACTTTTCTACTGCGACTAATTCTACATACGCAAACAACATGTTACACACCTTACGAATTAACTTTTTTTTAGAAGAACCAAAGCTTTATTGATCAAAGTTCACCACAAGGGGGATACAGTTTAAATCGTGGGGTTGACCCAGCCACACGTGGCAACCTGATTCGACGACATAGCAAACTTGGCTAACAAATGGGCTTCGGTAGTTGATGTCCGGCCGACAAAACTAAAAGATATATTAAAATTCTCTGATCCATGAACTATTTCTGCTGCTATCTGACCACATTATCCACCAATTCTCTTTTGGATGCCCCTTGCTACTTGTTTTGAATCGGTTGCCACCATAAAATTATGAATAAGAACATTATCTTCTAAGGCGAGGGCCTCTTTGAATGCAATAGCTTCCAACGCTGCCACCTCTCGAACTCCATGAATTACTAGGGCCGAAGACCCTAGGTAGTTTCATGTGTGATCTCTACACACTGTCGCGGTAGTTCCTCCAATACCATCTCTCCTTACACCCGCATCAACATAGATTTTTGCAAAGCCTAGCGGTGACGCTGTCATCCGGGCAGGCTCAACTATGCATGTGAATGTAGTCGGGCAAGTGCTTGCAGGTCGTGACATACCCCCTAGTTCTGCAATAAGTTTTTTGATAAAAATATTTGTTGATAGCGGGCTCCAGAATTCCCCTTAACGTATCGCCTTCCGTCGTGCTCACCATATCGCCCATAAGGTCATGACCAACTTCAGAAAAGATTCATGGGGCATTGCCTCCATCATTTGGGAACAACCACTGCCTTGCACTAGGCTCCGTGGTAGCTATCATATGATTAACAATGTCCTCATCAAATAGTGCACAGATGCAACGCGACATCGAGTACTCTATAAGTGAATGTCTCCAGGAGCCCTTCATCCCACAAATACAACATGCACTGGAAGTGGCCATACTGCATCGGCAGCGGACATCTTCAGTTAGCAAGGATTGTTTTGCCAAACGCCACAAGAACATTTTGATTTTTCTAGGTACTTGTGTTTTCCATAGATTTTTCCATGCAGCCTCATCTTGTCCTGAACTTGAAGATACCGCCGTTCCATCAATCCATGCCTCTCTTCTAAACTTGGTACAAATCATCATTTTGTAAGCCGAATGCATACAAAATTAATCATTCTTCTCAAAATTCTAGGCCCAACAATCACTAATGTTGCTTGTGCACATTGGTATGAATACTTCTTCCACACGTTCCCTGATCCACTTGGCAATGTTGTGGTCAATCAATTTCGAAACTAACTCAGGTGGATCAGCCACAAGACAGCCATAGGGCCTCATCATCTCCGGTCTCGGCAACCAATTGTGGTTCCAGATCTCGGTAGTTTCTCCATTACCAATCCGCCTGATCAACCCCAGCTTCAAAATGCCCTTTCCCTCCATAACGGATCTCCAGATCTGTTAAGGGTGACTACCCATCTCAGCCTGCAAATTTGTTGTAGCAGGAAAACAGACTGACATCAATAGCCCTGCGCTCAACGAATTAGGATTTTAAAGAATTCGCCAGGCCTGTCGAGCTAGCAATGAAAGGTTAAAAAGCCCAAAATCCTTGAAGTTCAAGCCACCCATACTCTTTGGCTGCGTTATGGCCTCCCAAGATACCCAATTAGGCTTCCTTTGTCCATCCTTACCGCCCCACCAAACTTTTCTTATTAACATATTAAGATGCTCACACATGCCTTGAGGGAGCTTGAGACAAGACATAGAATATACGGGTACCGCCTGCACCACTGCCTTGACCAAAACCTTCTTCCCTATTGAGGACATAGTCTTTTCAATCCAGCCTTGCACTTTATTCCAGAGGCAACCTGTAAGGTATTTGAGGCACCCCATTTTTTGAAACCCCAACTTGGGAGGGCATACCTACATATTTTGCATTCAAGGTCCCATTCTGTACTTAGAGATTTTTTTACCTCATCACATATATGTCCAGGACAACCCTTGCTGAAATATATGGATGATTTATCATTTTAATAAGCTGACCTAACCCCTGACAGTAAATGTCCAACACCTGGTGCATCTCCCTCGCCCCATCACCATTTTCCTTGAAAAACAACAGGCTGTCATATGCAAATAAAAGATGGTTAACATGTGGTGCTTGAGGCACCACTTGTAGTCCATAAAAATTTGATGATTGTTCTCTTGATTTTAAAAGGCACTAAAGGGCCTCCCCTACAAACAAGAAAAGTGAAAGTGCAACTATCCCTGGGTGGTTTTGGTAATGATTAACAACATATAGCTCATTGAACTAATGCTATTTCAAGATGAATATTTCAGGAAAGTTCAATGATTGGCATGGCATGGATTAGGAATGTGGACCCCTCAAAATGCTAAGGACAAAGTATTGGCTCAAGATCTAAAACTCAAGACTCTACATTTTACTTTTAGTGATCCAAGATCACATTGAGTCTATAGGAAAAGCCAATACTATTAAAAGGGGATGAGGTGTTGCTTAATGGCTTGCTTGCTCAAAATGCTTAGTGATATGCCCCAAAAACCCTCAACCACTTTCTCATATCCACATATGTCCCAAGCCCAAAGTCAAACTTGGCCCTACCGATTTGATCTATCCGGCGCCATCGAGTTAAGTTGACATAGCCACTGCCAGAAACCCTAGTCTTTTCGGTCTCACTGATAGGGATCTCGGTCTCACCGAGATGGGATTGCAAACTCTCTGTTTCCCTTCGTAACGTTTCGGTCTAACCGAGATGAGCGATCGGTCCCACCGGGTTCGCAATGCAAACTCCCTGTTTCCCTTTCGTAATGTTTCAGTCCCACCGAGATGAGCGAATCGGTCCCACCGAGTTTGCCTGACCAACTCTTTGGTTAGCTTATTACCAAAGTCGGTCCCACCGAGTTTGTGTAATCGGTCTCACTGAGATTACGTTATGCCCCTAACAAAATCGGTTCCATCGAGTTGACGGGTCGGTCCCACCGAAATGCCTAACGGTCACATTATGAACTAAATCGGTCCGACCGAGTTTTATGATTCGGTCCCACCGAGTTTGGTAAATTGTGTGTAACGGTTAGATTTTGTGTGGAGGCTATATATACCCCTACACCCTCTCCTCATTCGTGAGGGAAGCCATCAGAACATGCCTACACTTCCAGCATTCATTTTCTGAGAGAGAACCACCTACTCATGTGTTGAGGCCAAGATATTCCAATCCAACCATATGAATCTTGATCTCTAGCCTTCCCCAAGTTGCTCTCCACTCAAATCATCTTTCCAGTAAATCCAATCCTATGAGAGAGAGTTGGTGTTGGGGAGACTATCATTTGAAGCACAAGAGCAAGAAGTTCATCATAAACACACCATCTATTACCTTTTGGAGTGGTGTCTCCTAGATTGGTTAGGTGTCACTTGGGAGCCTCCGTCAAGATTGTGGAGTTGAACCAAGGAGTTTGTACGGGCAAGGAGATTGCCTACTTCGTGAAGATCTACCCTAGTGAGGCAAGTCCTTCGTGGGCGATGGCCATGGTGGGATAGACAATGTTGCTTCTTCGTGGATCCTTCGTGGGTGGAGCCCTTCGTGGACTCGCGCAGCCGTTACCCTTCGTGGGTTGAAGTCTCCATCAACGTGGATGTACGATAGCACCACCTATCAGAACCACGCCAAAAATCTCCGTGTCAACATTGCGTTTGATCCCTCCAAACTCCTCCCCTTTACCTTCATATGCAATGATTTACAGTCCACTGCTATAATCTTAGAATTGCATGTGTAGGTTGATTGCTTGACTTGTGCTAAGTTGCTAAAATCTGCCAAGAACTAAAACTGGGAAAATGCTAGCTTTTTATTTGGTCAAGTAGTCTAATCACCCCCCTCTAGACATACTTTCGATCCTACAAGTGGTATCAGAGCTATGGTCTCCATTTGCCTTGATTTCCATAGCTTTTGGTGATCATAGCCTTGGTTTCACAACCTAGGAGAGTATGGCGTCTAGCGAGGGAAATTACCACCGTAGAGGTCCTTACTTTGATGGTACTAATTTTGCTAGTTGGAAGCATAAGATGAAAATGCATATTCTTGGACATAACCCCGCCATTTGGGCTATTGTGTGTATTGGCTTGCAAGGTGAATTCTTCGATGGGAGAGAACCGAACCGTGAAGCTACCGAAAGAGTTGAAGATGCTGCAATACAATGCTCAAGCTTGTGATATTCTCTTCAATGGATTGTGCCCCGAAGAATTCAACAAAATCAGCCGTCTTGAGAATTCAAAGGAAATTTGGGATACTTTGATTGATATGCACGAAGGTACCGACTCCGTCAAGGAATCCAAATTGGATGTGCTTCAAAATCAACTTGACAAGTTCAAAATGAAGGATGGTGAAGGTGTCGCTGAAATGTACTCTAGGCTTGCTCTCATCACAAATGAGATTGCCGACTTAGGAAGTGAAGAGATGACCGATAGATTCATCATCAAGAAGATCCTAAGAGCCTTGGATGGAAAATATGATACTGTGTGCACATTGATCCAAATGATGTCCAATTACAAAGACTCAAGCCAACGGAAGTCACTGTAAGAATTGTTGCTCATGAGATGTCACTCAAGGATAAAGAAGAGCTTCACAACAAGTCAAGTGGTGCTTACAAAGCCTCATGTGATGCTCCTACATCATCAAGTGAGAAACAAACCTTCAATGAAGAGTTGAGCCTAATGGTGAAGAACTTCAACAAGTTCTACAAGAGTAGAAGCAAGGAAATAAGTTCCAAGTCAAGGTCATACAATGACAAAAGATCTTCGAGTCATGAACGTAATTGCTACAATTGTGGAAGATCCGGACACTACTCCAATGAGTGTACGGCTCCCTACAAACGGAGGGAAGTTTCACCTAAAAGAATAAGTAGAAGAGAGGAATCACCACTAAGAGAGAGGAGTAGAGATGATCGTTATGAACGAAGACCCTCCCGGAGAAGCAATGATTCGAAAAGGAAGGACAAATCATCAAAGAGCTACACAAAGCGAAGACATCAAGCTCACATTGGTGAATGGGTATCCGGCTCCGACTCCGACCATCACTCCGAAAGAAGTTATCACTCCGGCTCTGAATATACTCAAGATGAAGGTGTTGCCGGTCTAGCACTTGTGTCAACCAACTCCTATGACATATTTGACTCACCAAATGAAGGAATTGGAAGATGCTTCATGGCTAAAGGCCCAGAGGTATCACACCTCGAGTATGTTGATTTCAATAGTGATGAAGATGATTTGCTAGGTGATGATTATTTACTTGTTGACAACTCTAGTGATGAATACTATGATGAAACGTCAATTAATCATGATAATCAAGATAAAACGAAGGACAATGATAAGGAGAAGATTGAGTGTCTAACTAAAGAGCTAAATACTCTTGAGTTAGCTCATGAAACTATCTTGGAAGATCATTGAGAACTTTTAAAGACTCATGAGAAGTTACGCTTTGAAAAGCTCAACCTCGAGCAGGAGCATGAGTTTTTAAAGGCAATCAATGATGATCTTCGCAAGAAAAGTTCTTCTCACATTGCCAAGCGTTTACTCTTGTCTACTTACATGCCACAAGTTAAATCTAGCAACAAAAGTAAGAAAGATTCTTCTTCTAGTAGTAACAATAATCATGTTAAACCCAATATTGTTGCTTCTAGTAGTTGTCTTGATTCCACTAATGATTCTCTTAGCCAAGTTACACTTGAACAAGAAAATAGCTTGTTGAAGGGAATTATAGAGAAGGGTGTTTACAAGAGCCTTGCCGGAAGTAAGCAATTTGAGGAAATTGTACGCAAGCAAGGAAGGCACTGGAAGAATCAAGGTGTTGGTTTTGAACGAAAGTTCAATGCCAATGGAGTTGAGTGGGAAGAAGATCAATACCCCAAGACAAAGTTTGTTCCTCAACAAGAGAAGTATGATCCTACTTATTTCCAAGGGACACAAGCTCAAGATTATCTTCCACCACAAGACCACAAGCAAAAAGGCAAGGATAAGCTCCAAGAGGAGATTGATGCATTTGAAGAAGCTCCCAAGGCCTTGGTCAAGTGGGTTCCCAAGACTACATCAAGTTCTACTTCATCAAGTACGACTACAACTCCAAGGATTCCCATCAAGATGATGTGGATCCCGAAGAAGAAGAACTAGAGAGTTCTTGAGGGTGACTCCGCCAACACACTTCACTCATATCATTTTGGCAAGGACAAGTGCAAACAACTTCCACATCTTGCACTAGTTCAAGGAGTCACAAACCCTCTTGTTGGTAAGACAAGGGACAAGGTAGCCTAATGCTTTCATGGACATCATCTTGTGTGTGCATCATTCTTTGTCTATGGATATCCTTGTTTGTTCCTTGTGGGACTAACCTGTGTAGGTATTGAAAGTGCAACTCACTCCAATGGATTGCTCCAAATGATCTACATCAACATTGAGCATCCACATCTTCAACACCTACATGAAGTCATCATCGACAAAACCCAAGGTTAGTTCATCCCTCTTAGGGGGGATATCACATCTAGGGGAGCTTTGCTCTAAGACTTGAGCTAAAGCAACTCTAACGGTGTGAACACAACAATGCTTTATGTAAAAGTGGTAACCCCACTTGTGCTTAAACGATGAGTATGGCCTATGATCAAATGTTCTCATTTGACTCCTAAGTCAATATACTCATATATAGATCACCTAGTCATCACAAATTGCTTGATAGATGCTAGAGTGTTTGTGCATGCTTTGCCACATATTTCATTTGCCATTTTATTGTGTGAGCATGTTGGTTGCATATTTTACTCATTCGAGGACATCTACTTGTTGTTTTGATTGTTTGGCTCTTTCTCTTTTGCCAAGTGGATGGACAAGAATGCCTAAGAACCTTCTCTAGCTATCTATACTTTTCTCGTCTCAAACTCTATTCATGCTACATCACAAAGTTTGATCAAGTCAGATTAGAACCACTCTGTGTGAGGGGCACTCAGAGTCCCCGATTCATCATAGACTTAAACTTCCAAAACCTCTTTGTGCATTTAGGTCTGACTGAGACATCCATTTCGGTCAAATCGAGTTCATTAAGTTGATCTAGGTTTTCATCTCGGTGCAACCGATTTGAACACTTCGGTCACACCGAGTTGCAGTAACTGCTTGCATCCTACAATCTCGTGCCACTGAGTTGTTCCACTCGGTCACGCCGACAGGGTCGGGATATATATACTCACGGGTGAGATTTTGGAAAATTCTTCGAAACCCCTCAGCCCGCGCGTGTCCTGCTCTGCCTCCTCGGGTTTCCGGATCGCCTCCTCACCGCCAACTACCTCCCGCCGCTGGTTTCTGCCGCCATTGACGGAATCTGCTCCGCCGTCGTTGCCGTAGTGAACACCCGCTGAACTAGGGTATGTGTTCGACCCCTTGTGCTCTCTATTCACCTCCGATTCTAAGCACGAGGACAATGCCATGTTTCTTTCCATAGATGAAATCAATCTATCTAGAGAAATCTTCCTTAGGCTTAGTTTGATTCGAAAATTTTAGGTTAGCTCTCTGCAGAACTCATCTCGGACCGACCGAATCATAGAAATAGGTCGCACCGGTTTGGCTTAGGCCATTGCACATGCGCTTTTCGGTCTGACCGAAAACTGCAAATCGGTGTGACTGAGTTCAATACTCTGTGAAACCCTAGCAATCTCGGTGCCATCGAAATGTGACTCGGTCTGACCTAGCTCACTAGTTTAGGTTCCAAATGTTGCTTCGGTATCACCGAGTTTATCAATTCGGTAGCTCCGAGATCAGTTCTGTAGAGAACTAAAACTAAGTTTTTGACTCATTTGTTTTGCAAAATCTCTGTACTTTGTGATGCTCATCTACTCTACCTCATCTACATCTATTCATAGGGTTTGCTGTCAGTTTGCCTGCCAGGATGTCTGACCAAAGTGATAGCTAGAATAAGTCTGAAGAGCAAGTGCAAATAAGTGAGGGCACTAGTACCTCAAGCAGCTATGATGAGGGCAGCAGGAGCACACCTAGTAATTTGCCCAAGGCAGCCACTAGAGCAAGGAAAAAGAGAACCTCAGACTCTGAAGATGAGGATTATGTTACAGTTGAGGATGATGCCACCTCAAAGAAGAAGGTGATGAAGAAGGAGTATGGCATTGCTGCTACCACAAAGCCTGGTATGAACAAGAAGGCACAAGCTAGGAGAGTGCCAACATCCAAGCCAAGAAAAGTTGCCACAGGAGAAACCATGAAATTCACACTAGAATCTGAAGATGGTGAAGCAGTTGGTGATGGCAAGAAGAAGAAGAGGGCAAGAACCACAACTACAAAAGTTCTTAGAAAGTCAACTATGGTGAGAGATTCTGAAGAGGAAGAGGAAGAGGATGCTGCACCAGCACCCAAATCCCAAAAGCTTATGGGAGATGCAATCAAGTGAGGGGCTGCTTCTAAGCCCAAACCTGCTCCCAAAGCTGCTGCTCAAACCACCAAGACTGCACCCAAGAGAAGCACTAGAAACATCCCAGCTGAAGAGAAGAACAAGGCCCCAGTGCCTGAAGTTGAAGAAGAAGATGCTGAAGCCCAAGTGTTGAGAAAGCTCAAACCAAAGATCCCAGACCACAATGACACTCATCCAGTGGTAGAGGACATGAGCATCAGGAAGGATGCATGTTTGAGACTTTGGAGGAAGAGTGATCCTTATGCTGTGAGAAGGAAAACTGTAGTGGACTATAGGTTCCACACCAAAGAACAACAAGACTTCTATGAGACCATTTTGCTTGGCAAGAAGCCAATTGTCTGTGACATGAGATGGGTTGACTGGACATACATCAGAGAGAATAAAGATCACTTCCCAGGAGTATATGATAGCTTCAAGGCTTGTGGAGTTGATTAGTTTGTTAGACAGAAGCTCACCAAGTGGAATGATGAGCTGATCATGCAATTATACTCAACTGCTCATTTCTATCGAGATGGGAGGACAGTATGGATGTCTGAAGGTACTAGGTACCAATCAACTGTTGATGAATGTGCCAAATTGATCAATGCTCCAGAAGACCGTGAGGATGACTTGGATGTGTATGCCAAGAAGAAGAAAGACCACAACTCCATGGCAAGTATGTACAAGGAAATTCCTGATGAAGCCTGGTGAAAGGATCGATATGGTCGACTAGAGGGGGGGGGGTGAATAGGAGACTACAAATATTAATCTTTCTTGTCGTTTTTAAGGCTTAGCGGATAAATAGAGTTCACTAGATATGCAACTAGGTGAATGCAACCTATATGACAAGCAAGCTCCAAGATAAATATGCTAGATAACAAACTAAGTAGCAAGCCAACAAGCATACAACAACAAAGTAAGGTGCGGGAAAGGATTAACCACAAGTGAGACAAGGACGCGAATTTTATCCCGAAGTTCACTCTTCCTTGGGGAAGAGCTACTCTCTGTTTGGAGCGGTACCGGAGCCAAAGCTTGCGGAACACCACCGAAGGCACACCGTGATCTCCTTCGAGTCACCCCCAACGGATGAGCCTCGAATCACTCGGGGTTTGTCTTGAAGGCGACCACCACACCTTTACAAACTTCTCCGGAGCACATCACAAGCAAGGAAGCTTCTAGAGGAACCTCTAGCCGCCTAGGAGCCCAAGCTCCAAGAGTAACAAGTCAATGGGGGAAGAAATGTTGCGGGGAACGCGATTTGGTTTGGTCAAGTTGTAGGTCGGGTCTTGCTCTCCCAATCCCCAAAGTTTCAACAAGTTTCGGTGGAGGGATTGAGAGTATTGAGCAAAATGGGGTGTAGCAATGGTGGAGCTCAACAAGATATTAGGGTTAAGGGTTGGAGGTGGAAGAAGAGGCTTTATATAGTGTTCTTGGTCGGGTGGGGGAATCTGCCCGTTGGACCCCGTGCGCACGGGCTAAGTCAGCCCCGTGCACACGGGGTACTCAAAGAGTTTCACACAATCCCGTGCGCACGGGGGTCAAAAGACCCCGTGCACACGGGGTACTCAGAGAGTTTACACAGTACCCCATGCGCACGGGGGCCAAAAGACCCCGTGCGCACGGGGTACTCAGAGAGTTATGCAGTACCCCGTGCGCACGGGGGTCCAAAGACCCCGTGCGCATGGGGTACCCAATAAATTTCTGTCACAAACAATCTGAGTACCACAAGCACACACACTAGGATTTGAGGTGGTAGGAGTGGGTAGGCTAAGTGTACAAGGTTAGGCAATGGCATTCCCACACAACTTTCATCCACACAAACCCCTCTTAATAGTGCGGTCTTTCCTACGACTCGAAGCAAACCAAAAACTAAAAACCTTCGAACCGCCGGAAGACCAGGCCTTTGTCTTTTTTGAAATAGGGGAGTCACACACCTCCATCAAGGAGCACTTGGAACCAATATCCTGAGATAAACTTTAGTAACCTATATTAGTTCAACTAACCACATTGTCATCACACCAAAATATAGTATAAGTGCCACTTGCACTTTCAATCTCCCCCTTTTTGGTGTATTGATGACAATGTGGTTAGAGCATGGAAAAAGGGGTAAAAAGATAGAAAGCCATGGGACAAAAAAATGATCATGGTAGCTCCCCCTATATGTGTGCCTGGATAAAAGGAATGCTTGAGAATGCATCAAGTACACACATAGGAGGCTCCACCAAGATCATTATTGTCAAGACATGAGATCAGTCATAATAAACCTATAACGGTGCCTAGATCTCATGACAGGTGAGCAAATATTGTGAGACACATAATAAGCAAGATGTGATAAACACAATAAGTTCACTAAGAAGGCTAGGGTCTCGCAGACTAAGGCATAGCCTAGTGGCAGGAAAGAGCTGATGCCTTCCCACCCACCCAGGTTCAAGGCATGGTACTTGCAATTTGGGTTTGTTGCACCAATTATACTGTATGGGGTTCCCTTACAGTCTTTCTGTCAAAAAAAACAAGGTTAGAGTCTCACAACCAACTGAGTAGCTTACACAACCACACAACCGGAAAGAAAATAAGAATATCTCAAGCTAGCTAAAACCAACCAACGGCGAGAAACACGAGGCTTGAGATCTCAACACACACAAAGCACACCCACAAACACACCACTTCTCCCCCTTTGTCATCAAGACAACAAAAAGGAGACAAATGGCGACACTCAGACCCGCTAGACAAGAGGAGGAGCGCTCGAGGCATCATCATCATCAAAACGCCACCCAGCCATCAGGAAAGATCGAGCAGTGGCCTCACTGTCATTGTCCTCTCACCCTGGACCGACCTCCTCACCGGCTGCGGCCTGAGCCACCTTTTGCTCATGCCGCATAAGCTTCTCCTTTTTGATTTCCTTAGTCTGACGGCGCTGGATAGACTAGCACATCTTGAACATGTTTCTCAAGGTCTTGAACAGAGACTTCTTCTCTCCCCTGGCAAAGATGGCCTCAGAACCAACAGACTTGGCCTTACCACGAGGGATCCGTGGAGTAGAGGATATGCCTGGAGTGAAAGTAGCACGATCCTCAGGCCTAGGGTTGCGTCCCTTCTTGATAGGCACATAAGGAGCAGGAGCAACTAGGGTCCAGTTAGAATTGCGCTTGGGAACAGAGGTCTTGAATGAGGCAATGTACTTGGCAGGACAGACGGTCTCAATCAAAGCCTGTATGAATGGAGCATAGATCAAGGACTTGTTCTCCTGCACACACTGACGGAGCTCATAGGACATGAAATCCAGAACATCCACTTTCTTCTTCTGATGAAGATACACAAAGATATCTAGCATGGAACTCCGAATGTTATGGGAATCGCCTACCTTTGGAGTGAGGGTGTACCTCAGGATATAGCGCATGGTGTCATAGAGGGGTGTCGGTGTCAAAACCGGCGGATCTCGGGTAGGGGGTCCCGAACTGTGCGTCTAGGCGGATGGTAACAGGAGACAAGGGACACGATGTTTTACCCAGGTTCGGGCCCTCTTGATGGAGGTAAAACCCTACGTCCTGCTTGATTAATATTGATGATATGGGTAGTACAAGAGTGGATCTACCACGAGATCAAGGAGGCTAAACCCTAAAGCTAGCCTATGGTATGATTGTTGTAATGTATGTTGTGTCCTACGGACTAAAGCCCTCCGATTTATATAGACACCGGAGAAGGCTAGGGTTACACAGAGTCGGTTACAATGGTAGGAGATCTACATATCTGTATCGCCAAGCTTGCCTTCCACGCCAAGGAAAGTCCCATCCGGACACGGGACGGAGTCTTCAATCTTGTATCTTCATAGTCTTGGAGTCCGGCGGACGATGATAGTCCGGCTGTCCGGAAACCCCCTAGTCCAGGACTCCCTCAGTAGCCCCTGAACCAGGCTTCAATGACGATAAGTCCGGCGTGCACAATGTTCGGCATTGCAAGGCAGGTTCCTCCTTTGAATAATCCAGAGAAGATCATGAACACCAGGATAGTGTCCGGCTCTGCAAAACAAATTCCACATTCCACCGTAGAGAGAATAAAATGTACACATGCTCAATCTGCTGACGTACTTTGTGGCGCAACGTCACACCACTACCAAGCCTTTACTTGAATCGTTTTTTATTATACCACCTCAGCGCGTTTAGCGAGGCGGTTTCCTTGGCATGTCTTTTTGAAGCAGAGATCGTGTTCCCCTTATTCCGGGATTCTCATCAATACGGACGTGGGTAACCCAACCGCGCCCGTCGCCATGCCTCCTCTATCGAAGGCGAATCCCGAACGGTCACGGAGACGGCTCTTGGTATTCTCCCTCTTTATAACAGGACCAAGGCTCGTTTCTTTTCTTCAATCTTCCATCGAATCCTTTCCTTGCTCCGGGTTCCAACACCCAGAGCCCCAGATTCGAGTGCTTCGGACCTTCAACAATGTCCGGCTCCGACCTCTAGGGCCGGTGGATGCCCTCCTCCGTCACGGAGGGGGACGTGCTAAAGCTGCGTGAGGCCAAGTACCTGTCTTACGAGATTTCACACAGGTTGCCCGCCCAAGGGCAGGCCATACCCACTCCCGAGCCCAGTGAGTGCGTCGTCTTCGTATCTCACCTCCGTCGGGGTTTAGGCTTCTCGACGGATCCCTTCGTGAGAGGGCTCATGTTCTACTACGGGCTGGATTTTCATGACTTGGCTCTGGAGTCTATCCTCCATATTTCCGCACTTATCATCGTCTGCGAAGCCTTCCTCCGCGTCACCCCCCACTTCGGCCTGTGGCTGAAGACCTTTGATGTGGAGCCGAAGATGATCGAGGGGCGTCAAGCAGAGTGCGGCGGGGCGGCCATAAGCAGGAGGGCCGATGCCCCGTGGCCCGCGGGCTCCTTCCAAGAGGAGCTCGGCTTGTGGCAGCAGGAGTGGTTTTATATCACCGCTCCGAAGGGTAGAAGGAAAAGCCGCCGCCTTCATTCCGCCCGGGACCTCCACTACAGTTGATGTCGTGGGTCAACCGAGGGCTTAATTGGGGGCCATCAAAAGACGTGCCCCTATTGCAGGGCCGGATTCGAGACCTCCAGGCGAGGGAGATCAATCTGGTTGTGGTGATGCAGGTCATGCTAATCAGGCGTCTTCTACCCTGCAAACGCCGTCCTCTCCGGTTATGGGAGTTCAATCCGGAGGGACCACAGATTCTCCAACACTTCATGGGTACGACACCCGTGGAGATGTATAAGTTGTTCTTCGGACCGCAGGTGGCGTGTCCGTAATTGACCGAGGATGCAGGCTTAAGCTGCAATCACCCGGATACTCAGGTAAGCAGCTCAGTGTCCGGACGTACCGTTTGCTTGTTTATCTATAATTTGCCTTTTAACCCGTTATCCTTCAACGGGAGTGGGTAGCGCAAGCAAAGCTGATAAGGTGTCCGGCCCCCCTCCCAAAGACCGCACCGGAGCCCGTGCTGGTCAGAATGTTGGAGGCCGCGCCTTTAGAAGAAGGCGAAGAGGAAAATAGAGGAGCTATCACCTCGCCCAAGGGGGCGCTTGAAGAAGGGGGGATCGAGAATCCCACCCTCCAGGGGGAGAAGAGGACCGCCTCCGAATACCCGGAGGCCAAAGTCTCTAAGCGAGGGAAGAAATCTTTACCAGAGGGTCCTGCGTCCGGGGAGATCCCGGCCGTACAATCTTCTCCAAAGAATCAGCCTCCAGCGAGCCGTGAGTAGGAAAAGGGGAGTTCATAAATAAGAAAACATCCCTATTTGTACTTCTGAGGATAACCAAAATTTTTTACCTTGTAGTTTGGATCTGCGACCTTCTCAGGTGAGCTCATCTTCGGGGGATCTTCGTCCGGAGATGATGGAGAGCGAGACGCCTCCGTCCGCCGCGCCGTCGGATAGGGCGGACGAGCCTGAAGTGTCGTCACGGAGGGTATCCCCGAGCCCGGCAGAGCCGAAGAGTTCGGCACCGACTAGTGTTCGGCTGGGGGAGCTGAAGGATCTGCTTGAGAGGGCGTCCGTCTCAGAAGATCACCGTGCATTGATGAGCATGGTGATAGGAAGGATTTCGTCCGCCGAAAGCGGATTGCATAATGCCGTCAGGAGTTTGCTGACGGGGTTTGAGGTACGTAAAAACGACACACCTTTTTGACAGTTTTG
Source organism: Triticum aestivum (assembly GCF_018294505.1). Taxonomy (NCBI): domain Eukaryota; kingdom Viridiplantae; phylum Streptophyta; class Magnoliopsida; order Poales; family Poaceae; genus Triticum; species Triticum aestivum. The sequence goes on from NC_057798.1 coordinate 254,211,505, forward strand.
CACATGAAAGTGCGCCCTGTGTAGATAGTAGCCCCTGAGACTCGGTAGGTTGTCGAAAGCGACAGCGTGCCGAGGATCAAAATCGCAGGTATTGAATGTCGCCCTTCCTATGCAGGTGGCGGACAGTCCGGGGGCTAGCCGGACTAGTGGAGTTGTCGAGTTAATGCGGCAACTTGATGTGGCGGATGCGGACATCGCGCTTGTCAACCGGCGACTTGACGAGTCGCAAGGTAAATGAATTCTCCGCAGTCACTTATTTAAGGGAGCCAAAGCCCGCCTCTGACAATATATATGTTGTGATACAGACGGTGGTGCTGCTATGGAGAGCCTACGGGCCGAGCTTGCTCAAGCTAAGGAGCAAGCCCGAAGGAGTGATGCGGCTGCCTCGAGGGCGGCCGAGGAGTGGAAAGCCGAAAAGGCTGCACACTGCCTAAGCAGGGAAGAGATGGCCGAATTGGCCGTGAAATGGAAGGATGCTACCGACCGCCATGAGGCTCTTGAAAAGGAGCGCCTGTCGGAGCGAGAGGACCTGGGGAAGGCCACCGCCGAGGCCAAGGATGCCCGTTCTGCAATGCGGGCTATGAAGGAGGAGCTGCACCAAGCCGGAGATATTGTGGCTGGCATGCCTTTTCTGCTGCGTCGCCGGTTTACGGATCCAAAGTATGCCCAACTTGGCTAGCTGTGGCGTCCGGAGGATCCATATATGGACTTAGCGGCAAGTGCGGCGGATGCCGTTGTGCACTTCCGGAGTCAGGAGGATCACAAGACGGAAGAGCTATTTTGGTCTCAATTCCATAGTCCGGATCGTTCACTTCCGTTGACCGATCGGTTGGCCGAATGGGCTGAGCTGAACAGGTTGTCCGGACTTGCCATGACTGATATCATGGCTCATGTCTGGCCAGAGAGGCCCAAGGCGACGAGCTATTTTGGCTTATTGCAGCAATTTCTTGGAGCGGTGCCGCATATCAAGGAGATGAAGCGGTCGGCCTGCATAGAAGGCGCGCGGATGGCCCTTGCCCGTGTGAAGACACATTGGGCAGAGATGGATGCCACCGCTATTGCAGCCCAGGGTTCGGACGAAAGTCGGTTACCTGCCGAGCACTATTTTGGGGAAGTTATGCGTGGCGCTCGTGTAATAGAGTCGCAGTGCTCGAAAAATGTCACGTTCAAATGAACGTTTTATCTTGTAAAACAATGATTATGATGTAACCGCTTTTTATACTTGTGCATTCCAAGTATTAAAATATCTCCTGTGCGGCCGTTTATGTATACATTTGTATAACCTGAAAGATGGCAGTCTTCGGCTTCAGCCCCCACACACAAGGTGCGGGGGTGTTTGCAAAAAATAGCGCATTTTCACACTTAATCCGACGTCTCGGTCCTGTTAAGGAGGTGGTAGCGTAGCAAACGAGGCAATCTAGACTATGATGCTTTATCACTTTCACTTGGCCATTGGAGTTCGAGGGTGGGGCTACGATATAGCCCCTGGGGGCACCGCGCTTCTCCGGATTCGGGGCGCGTGTGTGCCTGACCGGGAAACGATCCTTCGTCAAAGCGGGGAATTCTAAACATTCCGGTGGTCGATCGAGTGGTTGACCAGTCTCTCGCTGTATCATGACAGTCAGTTTTCGGCTTTCTCTACTGAGGTGCTTCGCCCAGCCGAACTGGGGCACAATCGCAGTAGTTCTCCTGGTGCCGCGTTAGCCGATGATACGGAACGTAAGGCAGCAAAACACAGGAGCCGGGCAAACCCAACATTTGACCAAAGACATGATTCGGAGCTGATGCATATAAGGCCTAACTCGAGACGCCGAACACTCCCTAAGGTGATCGGTCTTTATAATAATGGGCAGAACAATGCCCTAAGCCCCTAGTGTCCAGGTACGGGCAAGGTCGTCTGACGCGGCCGATGCCAAAACGTCAGGCTCCACTCTGGTTATAATGAGAAACCAGGGGATTATACCAACAAGAGACAGTAAAAAAGGTTTACGCAGGGTCTTAATCTGAAAAGAATCCTTGCGACGGGTCCCTATTGCACGTCTGCGCCTGTGTCTCCATTGTGCCGTTATCCTGGACGGGTGTGCATGTTGTTCGTCTGCAAAAAGAGAGGAACTTAGTTTGAAAGGAAATCGTGCGAAAAAAAGTATATGAAAAATATTAATAAATAAGTAAAGCGAAGTCTATATGAGCTCGTTGTTGCTTATATGCACAACCCCTTGTGAAGGGGTGTGCGGCTAGGGAGCCCCTAGCTTCTTTGTGCCGGACTCGTCTAGCCGTGTCCGGGGTCTTTAAATGACCCTCGTAATGAAATGATGCCACGTGGACCGGGCATTTTAAGTGTAAGAGACGCGTAATGTGGTATGGCATTGAAGCGGACAAAAGCTTCTCGTCCCAAGAGTGCTTGATAGCTACTTTTAAATGGGACGATATGAAAGATTAGTTTTTCGCGTCGAAAGTTGTTCGGTGACCCGAGCACGACTTCTAGTAATAAGGAGCCCGTGCACTTGGCGTGAGGGCCTCGCGTCACTCCTTTAAAGGAAGTGCGGCTGTGTCGAATTTTAGTAAGGTCTATCCCCAACTTGCGGATTGTGTTTGGATACAGCAGGTTTAAGTCACTGCCTTCGTCCATCAGGACTTGTGTAAACTGCAGTCCGTCGATTATAGGATCCAATATTAGGGCAGTCCATCCTGCATTTCGAACGCTTCTGGAATAATCCAGGTGGTCGAAAGTGATTGGTTTGGATGTCCAATCTCTATGTTCCGCCGGGTTGGACATGAAGTGAATTTACTGCTTTGACCTCTTGTGGGAAAGTCTTTTATTTTCCAGTGCTCTGCTGGTGGGGTTTATCATCATCTTCGCTTGATGCGTCGAGCCCCTTGTGTTTGGCGTTTAATCGGCCGGACTGTTTGAAGACCCAACAATCTCGGTGGGTGTGGTTTGCAGGCCTTCCGGGGGTACTATGGATTTGACATATCTGACCCAAAATCTTGTTTAAGTTGGATAGCTCATCGCTGTTATCCTTAAGAGGCGGTGTTTTGTTGTTTGGCTGCGAGCTTTTGAATCCGGCGTTGATCGCCGTGCTCTTTGGGCTTTTCTCTTGATTCCGGCGCTGGTCTTTTCTGCGCCGTGATTTTCCGTTTCCATCTCTAATCTCGGATGTACTTGGGTCGCTGGTGCTACATTTTGCTAGCCAGCTATCCTCTCCCGCACAAAAGCGGGTCATGAGGCTTGTTAGCGCGGACATTGTCCTCGGCTTTTCTTGGCCGAGGTGTCTGGCGAGCCATTCGTCCCGGACGTTGTGTTTAAAAGCTGCTAAGGCTTCGGCGTCCGGACAGTCGACTATTTGGTTCTTTTTGGTGAGGAACCTATTCCAGAATTTGTGCGCTGACTCTCCGGGCTGTTGAGTTATATGACTTAGATCATCTGCATCCGGAGGGCGGACATAAGTTCCTTGAAAGTTTGCTCTAAACGCGTCCTCGAGCTCTTCCCAATTTCCAGCAGTGTTTTCTGGGAGGCTTTTGAGCCAATGACGGGCTGGCCCTTTGAGCTTGAGGGGGAGGTATTTTATGGCGTGGAGATCATCTCCTCTAGCCATGTGTATGTGTAGTATATAATCTTCTATCCAGACTCCAGGGTCTGTTGTTCTGTTGTAGGCCTCTATGTTTATGGGTTTAAACCCTGCTGGGAATTCACGATCCAACACCTCATTGGTGAAACATAGTGGGTGTGCGGCGCCCCTGTATTTGGGTGTACCGCTGTCTTCGGACACTTGGCGTGTTGCATTGCTTCCTGGGGCCCTCTTCTTTGGCCCGTAAATGGACCTGGCTGGGCCATCTGTCTTTCCAGGGTCATTAGTCGGTTTATGTGCGGCGCCGCTTTCAGATTTTGGCCTATCATCTGGCCGTCTATCTGACCAGGCAGCCTCTTTATTTTTTGACTGTGGGGGCTCTATGGCCTCCTCGTTGAATTCTGGCAGCAGCTTGCGCTTCGGGTAGCTCTTTGATTGATGGCCATTGCCGTATTTGTCTGCGGTTTTGCGCACTTTGCTCCACCTCATTCTGAGTGTATCTTCCGCTGTTTTGAGCTTCCGTTTTTCCTTTTTCAAACTTCTTGCGGTGGCGACGAGTCTTTTCCGAAGGTTTTTATTCTCCGGCGGAGTGTCCGGCGTGAGGTCGTCTGGACTGTTGTTTTTGCCGGGCCTGGACTGATTATCTGACTCGTCCTGTTCGGACGGTTTCTTGTCAGCGTGTTCGTCGTCCACTGGTTTGCCCTGCTGTATTGCTGGGTCATTAGGAGCGCTGTTGTTATCGAGGCGAGATTTAGGGCGGCGTCTGCGTCGCTGTTTTGGTTGTTTGTCGGCGGGATTATCTTCTGCTGTGCCCCCTTGGTCCTCGTTATCGCTTCCTTTTGGGGTAACCACCATGTATACGTCGTATGACGAGGTGGTCTTCCCGTGCCCTGTAGGCGCTGGTTCTTGTTCATCTCCGGCATCGTCGTCCATACCGTCGATGTCTTCGGACTCATAGTTTAGTGTGTCGGTTAAATCATCGACAGTGGCTACAAAGTGGGTGGTGGGTGGGCTTTGAATTTCTTCGTCGTCCGAATCCCAACCGTCCTGGCCATAGTCCGGCCAGGTCTCTCCGGATAGCGAGAGGTGTTTTAACGAATTTAGGATGTCGCCCAAGGGCGAGTGTTGGAAGATGTCCGCGGCGGTGAATTCCGTAACCGGCGCCCAATCAGATTCGATTGGCAGGGGCGTGGGAGGTCCGGAGTCCGGCAAGGAGTCCAGCACCTCGGAGTCACGAGCTTCGCGAGGGACAAGGTTAGTGTTCGGCTCCATCGCCGTGGAAGTTGGAGCCCCCGAGGCGGTGTCCAACCACCGGTCCTCGATCTGGGCGATCGGCTCCGGTCTAAGGGCCGGAGCGGATTCTTTTGCAGCCACCAAGGCACTGTTCGGCGGCAGAGCTAGATCATGCCCATCGCAACAGTGCGGCACGCTTGGCTGTGGCTCGAGCCCGTCAAAGATCAAGTCCCCGTGGATGTCAGCCATGAAGTTTAGGCTTCCGAATCTGACCTGACGGCCAGGGGCGTAGCTTTCGATCTGCTCCAGATGGCCAAGTGAATTAGCCCGCAGCGCGAAGCCGCCGAATACGAAGATCTGTCCGGGGAGAAAAGTCTCACCCTGGACAACGTTGTTGATTGAAGAAGCCATCGAGCCTATCGGTGACGACACAGAGGAACTCTCAATGAAAGCACCAATGTCGGTGTCAAAACCGGCGGATCTCGGGTAGGGGGTCCCGAACTGTGCGTCTAGGCGGATGGTAACAGGAGACAAGGGACATGATGTTTTACCCAGGTTCGGGCCCTCTTGATGGAGGTAAAACCCTACATCCTGCTTGATTAATATTGATGATATGGGTAGTACAAGAGTGGATCTACCACGAGATCAAGGAGGCTAAACCCTAAAGCTAGCCTATGGTATGATTGTTGTAATGTATGTTGTGTCCTACGGACTAAAGCACTCCGGTTTATATAGACACCGGAGAAGGCTAGGGTTACACAGAGTCGGTTACAATGGTAGGAGATCTACATATCCGTATCGCCAAGCTTGCCTTCCACGCCAAGGAAAGTCCCATCCGGACACGGGACGGAGTCTTCAATGTTGTATCTTCGTAGTCTTGGAGTCCGGCGGACGATGATAGTCCGGCTGTCCGGACACCCCCTAGTCCAGGACTCCCTCAAGGGGCAAGGGATCTTTGATGGACCCAGTGATAAACGACTTCTCTTGCTTGTATGCAAAATAAATCTCATCCTTAGTGCACTGTCCACTCTCCCGAACCTTGCCAAACTCATCAGATATAGCCTCGTCATCAATAAACGGCTAGGGAATGATCTCAGAGAACTTAGACATAGGAGCAGAGCACCGATGTGTTCCGGACATCCACGTGAGGGTGCGGGCAGAGTCATTGGAGAAATACAAAGTGGCAAAGACATCACCAGATCTTCATTATAGGTATGGTTGAACGAGATAAATGGAATGAGACCCAATCTTCCAAGAGCGGAGTACACACCGGGATACAAATGATCATTGTCGCGCAAACTCTCAGTGTTGACTTGCTTGTGAGGAGCAAACTTCTTTGACTTGGTCATGAGAAGCTCATGATAGACCCTTTGCTGAAACTCGTTCTTGAAGCGGGGATCCACTCCCATACCAATGGCAGCCGCATAAGGATGGCTCTGTCGCTCAACCCAAAGCTCTGGCTTGGTCCACTTGGCAAGAGGCATATTCCAGAGGTCACGCCCGCCCGGAATGGCTTGCTCGGGACTAGACACTTCTTCCTCCTCTTCATCTTCATCAACACGATCATCATCTTCTTCTATCTCTTCATCATCATTGGGGTTGTCATAGTGAGCATCATCTTGCGAGTCATATTCTTCCTCAGAATCATTGGAGGCCTCAACAACGGGCCGCTTTGAGGCTGCACGGTGAATAGGGCCCTGTCCAGACCCAGACCCTTGACCCATGCCTTCAGATGGCTGGCGGCGAACAATTGTGAATTCCTTGGTTCCTCCTTTTGGGCGCTTGCGATGAAGCTCAGCCCTCTTGTCAGCGGAATCTGAAACACACACGAGCACCCAACAACACAAAGCATGAAACACTAATGAGTACAAGTGCAAGGTGGATGGCAAGGAGATAGATAGAATGTCAGGTAAAAGTTCCTGGATAGCCCGTGCGCACGGGGGTTCAGACCCCGTGGGCACGGGGGTCCCATGCGCACAGTACAAGACCGTGGACACGGGGGTCTCCCAGCGGCAGCCACTTCCAGATCGAGATCCGGGAGTGGGTGCAACAGGGAGACCAGAGAATCTATGCACCTGATTACTATCTAGAGACAAGGTGTGGCCAAACTAATCTAAGGAGCAAAGAAACCCTAGAGCTAGATAACTTGATATGCATCCATGGAGAGAGAGAGAAAGGGGACAGGACTAACCGGAGGAGGACCCCATCTTGATGAAGATCCATGGAGCAAGACACCCGACGAAGCCTGGAGGAGCTCCGGAGAGCGGAGGTGACGGTGGCTGCGCTGAAGGCCTCCTGGGGAGTGGAGGAAAATGGGTGGGAATGAGCCTGAACCCCCTACCGCCCCGCCTCTTCATAGCCAGAAACCGCAGACCCCGTGCACACGGGCTAAGTGAGACCCCTGAGCACAGGGGTCCCATGTGCAGGGTACAAAGCCCGTGGGCACGGGGTCCCCATGGACATGGTACAAGCCCGTGGGCACGGGGTCCCCGTGCGCACGGTACAAGCCCGTGGGCACGGGGTATTCAGGAATATTTGACATGAGGGACTTTTTGAGGAAAGGGCTGAGTGTAGACTCTTACCTCTTCTTCACAAGGCACTCAGTCTATATTTCCGAATACGCTGCAATATAGGTCCTATCACTACGAGAAGGGTATATGTGGAGCACTTGTACCAAAAGAGAAACGAGAAAACACCAAACGGAAAAACTAGAGAGAAAAGACAAGAAAAACAACACACCACACACACGAAGCAAACACGGACACAACCCTCAAGAGAGCATGGTGGCTGAAGCCACCATGTTTGAGTTTATTTGGTATGGCACCGCGAAGATATGAACCTTGGGCCCAAGACCAATACTCATCTTTGAAGCACAAGTACCACCTAAAGTGGCTAATGTGAAAGATTGTGTTTGATTTATGCACTTCTAGGATAATATAGCTCATGAGTTGAGCTAGCTCCCCCTAGACATGTGCCTACATCTAAACAAGATAATACATGAGTATGTGTGTGTGAGCAAGAATTTCATCCCAAGTTACTTATATCCACGATATTTAGCTCATGCCTTAACTCACGGAATCTTGCTTCTTCAAGAGGCTTGGTGAAGATGTCTGCTTGTTGATTCTCGGTGTTGACATGGAGTAACTCAATGTTTCCCTTTGCCACATGATCTCTAATGAAATGATGGTTGTCGGCGTTCTGGGAACGGGGGTCCCCAGACTTGCCTGCCTGCGGCCTGCGGCGTGGCTCGAAGGAGGCCCAGCACAACCCATCTTCATCAACGCAAGCTCAAGACCCTCGCGAGGGGCCAAGCCTCGCGGGGTGAACGACAAGGAGCTTCCTCAGGCACGGCCTCGTCAGGCTGGCTCATGAGGAGGCGGAGAGTTCAAGGCGGGGTACCTCGCGAGGTGCCCATGACGCAAGCCATGATGACCAAGGGCGCCAGTCGGGCGCCAGCCCGCGCAGTGTCCTTTCCTCTTTGGTGCAAAGGGGACAAGCGCAGGCGAGAGCATCAAGCAAAAGGCGTCCATTTCGGTGCAACAAGACCAAGACCAGCCCAACGGCCGGAAGGAGGTCATTGTGGAGCCCAAGCCGGCGTCACCACCAGAGCCTTTGACAGGCAAGGACCAACTTTAGTCAAGATAAGTGTACCAGATGTTCCGCTTCAAAATGGCCAATTGTTGGCGCCCTTCCCGCTCAATATTTGGGGAGAGGCCCAAGGCCTTTGCCTATAAATAGGACTAGCCACCCCCAGGGTAGAGGCATCTGGACCTGACCTAGCGATCCTGATCCTCACCAAGAAACCGGTAGATAGAGCGATTGAACCCCTCCTAGCTGTTCGTCGCACCCGCCAAGAACAGCCCCTCGCGAGGCTGTTCTGCCTTGTACTATTCATCATCAAGCCCAAGAGGCAATCCACACACCACACACTGGAGTAGGATATTACATCACAATGGTGGCCTGAACCAGTATAAATCTTGTGTCTCTTGTGATGTTCTGTTTAGTAGTTTAGGTCCCAGCGGTTCGGTGAGGAACGAGTCGGTAGGGGGTTGAATCTCCGCGATCACCCTAGTGTTCGAACCTCAAGGGTCTGCCGGAACCCGAAATCCGACATTTGGCGTGCCAGGTAGGGGTGCGCCAGGATCCGCCTTCTGCCGCTTCGCGCCCCGTCGCATCGTCATCACCATGTCCGGCGACCAGGCGGGCAACCCTGACCCTTGGGCGGCTTGGCCCGCCCGGGCAGAGCCACTCGCCCCGGGCGACCTCATGCCCCAGGCAGCTCGCGGTCCGCAGGGCGCTGCGGGCCGTGGGTGACGCGGACAGGCCTCGACGGCTCTAACACAGCGGCAGATGCGGTCGGCAGCAAGGGCCTCCAACCATATCACGACCACGACGCTGTACACCCGCCGGGAGCAGGCGAACTCAAGGGCCGCGCTCATGGTGTCCCGAGAGTTGCTGCAGTGCAGATTGATGGAAGGCGGCCGCGACGTGCTGCTTGAGCGGGTGGCGGAGCTCCTGGGCTTCGCCGCCTTGGGGGCTCACCCCTTCTGCACCCCGCTCCCGCCCCAGGCCCGGGGCGGCCCGCGCAGGGGCCCCACGTGCAACCGCGGGCTCCAAAGCTACTCCAACACCGGCGAAGCCGTCAACACAGGGCCGGCAGCGGCACCGGCTCCGATCCCCGTCAGTGAAGAAGAACTCGCCGCGACCCACAACCCCCGTGGGCCGCCGCGCTACCATCACCAGGCCGGCATGTCAAGCAGAGCTGCATGGCGCGCGGAGCCCTACAACGCAGCCTTCGGGGTGGCGGCCGTGGAAGAGTACGTGCCCCACATGATGGATCAAGGGCACCCGCGCGAGGGCGAACAAGGCTCGCTCCTCAGCCCAAGCTGGGGGGACGAGGCGCGAGAAGCTGAGCTCTTCCAGAAACCCCGGGACGGCACCGCCGGTCACGCTGGGGGCGACGATTATCGGGTACCACTAATCCCTCAGGAGCAGGCATACACTAATCATGGGTCGCAGGAGGTGTAGGTCGCCACAGCGAGCAGCTGCCCCGCTCCAGCAGTCTCTTACCCCTCAGGAGGAGGGCGTCGGGGGCTGCAGGAGAGGGGCCGAGATCCGACATCACCACCACGGCGTTCGGAGCAAGGCGTTCCCAGGAGGTAGGCCCTCCGCTGGGGAGGTGCCTCAGGGCCTGCCCCTGGCGGAGGACCCGTGGTCGTCGGGGGAACCGCTGGTGACCGCTCTACCCCATCGGCGGCATCCTGGTTTTCGGTCGTCGTTGATGGCACTAGAGTGTGGTGCAAGGCGGGGCCCTCGTCTGGCGATATGAAGCAAGGCCGGTACCTGTGAAGAAGGCCCAGTGCCTGTGAAGCTCGCCGCCCCGTGACACTCACGTAATAATGAGTGGGGCTGTACACGCCCCGGAGTCTCAGGGGGGCGGCCTCATGCCCTGGGGCTCCCTCCCACGCCCAGTGGCAGCACTTAGCTCCGCGCTGGTGAGAAGACGTCCAAGACTAGACTAGGTGCCGGACGCGGCCTTCTGTTTGCTTTCATTGCTTTTCCCTTGGTTGTTGCTTTCCCCCGCTGGATTTAAGTTGAACTCGGATTTGAGATTTGCGTGTGTTGGGAAAGGCGTGCTTAGTCTCGTTCGAGCAATCTCTCGCGTTTTGGTTATGACCTCACCTCAGCTGCCTCCCCTCGCGAGCCCCTCGCGAGCCGGGTCTGGCCTAGCTTGCGCGCAGCCCAGGCTGCCGCTGACGTACCCTCTCAGGAGGTTTTTTCACTGCAGATCCTACAGATTTGATCGGGAGGCATTCAAGGCACCGCAGCCTCCCACAAATTATCTCAGGACCCGTACAGGACGAAGGTAAACTAACTAGCCGGCTCGTCACATGGCCAACCACCTGGCACGAGCCTATGAGCAATGTAGCATTGACTAAGGCGCTGAAACATTGGTTTTACATGAGGGGCACCCCCTCTCAAAATGCCCTCACAACCATCCGGACAAAAGCCTGAGTTCTATTCATGCAGGATAAGGAAACAGGAACGACATGCTATCAGTCGGATAAATCCCCCAGTGCATCCTCAGGAGCGCCGCCCGAGCTGTCGCTGGCGTCGCTGTCCTCGCCATCGCCCTCCGTGTTGCCACCAGCGGCGTCAGGGCCGTTCACCACGCCGCCCTCGTCGGCGGCCACGATCACACCATCGTCGTCTAAAGCGAAGGCCCTGACAAGGGCGTCCACGTGGTCTTCCACCCAGTATGCCAGGTCGTCTCAGACGGCCTGGGGAACTGGGGCAATGGCAGCGTCGAAGTCAAAATGAGGATCCATGTTCAGAAGATGGCTGAAGACGCGGGAAAAGGCGCGCCCGAGCAGGGCTCGACTCCTCTCCTCCACCAACCTGTTGGCACGAACCGACCGCGCCTCCTGCTGCGTCACGATGTCGGTGAAGAACTGAAGGTTGCCGGCATAGTTAATGGCGCGCGGCTCGCCGACGGCTGCCTCGCAGATGTTACCCAAGGCCGTGTTGGCCCTCTCTCGAAGTCTGGAGAGCATGGGGGCGTGCTCATGCTCCAAGAGGCGCCGCTGACGCATCTCATCCACGTTTTGGCGAGCGACGACCTCAGCCTCAACCACCTGTTGGCGAAGAAGAAGCACCTCGGCATGGGAAGTAGCTGACTCCCCCTGTGCTGCCTCAAGCGCGACCCGCAAGGCATCGGCCTGCCTCGTCGCTTCCTCCAGTTTGGCCCTGAGGGCGTTGGTCCTGCCTTCAGCCTCGGTCCGTACCAACTCCATCCTCTCCTTGAGCTCGCGCTCGAGATTCAGGCGCGCCGCCGCCACCCGACGTCCGACCACCTCCGCGACATGGGCCTCCCGTGCAGCGACGTCGTCCTCCGCCCGTGTCACCCAGTGCTCCCTCGTCTCCAGGCGCTCGTGCTCGCGCGCGCGTTCGGCGGCTTCCAGCGTCAACGCCTCCTCACGCTTCTGAAGCTCCGCCGGGTCGCCGGAGGCCACCTTCATCGACGCAAGGGCCGCCTCGCGCAGCTCCACCTACTCCTCCAGTGAGCGGCACCGGGCCAAGAGCTCCTGTGCCCGCTCTTCCGTGGCCACTCGCCGCCGATCCGTTTCCCGGGCTTCTTCGACGGCCTGGGCGCGGGCCTCCCGAGAGGCCGCCAGTGACGCCTTGGCTTCCTCATCATCAAGATCGCGCCGGCGAAGCGCAAGGGCAGCAGCCGCCTCCAACTCGCGCCTCTCCGCAACCAGCCAAAGGCCCTCGACCTCGAGGCGCGCGTCCTCATCAGCAAGTTCCTCACCAAGCAGGCTCACTGCGTCAGCCGCCCTCCGGAGGAACCCTTGGCGAAGGGCGCGACGCTCCCGGGCGCGCTCAAGTACGTCCTCCACATCGTCATCCGCCCCAAGCGAGCGCCATGGGGCGCGGATCAGCATTTCCCCCTCTGGCAGGGGGCCGGGGGCTGGCGCCCTCGAGACGGTCGGGCGCATCGTGCCAGAGGCCCGACCTGAAGCCGGTCCATCCCCGGGTGAAGGGCGCAGGTAGTGCCCCAGCCAGTCACGGTCCACTGCCAGACGAGAAGCCCACGGCAGGCTGGCTATGCCGCGAGAAGGCCATCGAAGGAAGACCGCGGAGAGCGCGAGATCATGTTGTGCCCCAGTATGACTCGTCTTGCCTACCGGCCTCACCACAAGGGCCGGGCTACTCGGGATGATCGAAGACAACGGAGGATGTGGAGGCGAGGAGGATGGCTCCTCATCCACCTCCATGAGCTCGGAAGGAAGGGCCCTGCAGGGCAAGGATTAGGAGAGGCGACAGAAGAATCAGAAGCTAGGGAGGGAGAAGGCTTACTCGTCGATGGCGTAGTACTTCCTACGCTTCAGCAGGCGGCAAGGGTAATCATCGCCCAGGGCCTCCCTTCTCTTTCGGAGGGCCTCAAAGTCCACGCGGAAGCGACCCAAGAGTCGAGTGCAGGGATCAGCTTGCGACAAGGAAGAAGCATCGAGGCGACTCGCGTCGGGGGCGTCCGCTTGATGCGTGTTGCCGGTCGCCTCACCAAGGGGAGTGGCTGGGGCCTCGGGAGCCTCAGCCTCGGGCACTGCGAATGGCCTCTCACCACCTTCAACTGCGGCAGCACAGGCCTCAGCAACCTCTCCCTCATGAGCACCGCCGAGTGTTGTCGCCTCGGCGAGGGCACCCTCGGCCCCCGGAGGCTCATGCCTCCCTGCACCACCACCTGAGGAAGAGTTGCCTCGGGTGGCTGTGAGGGCAACCACCACCACTAGGTTCTCGCGAGGCCCCTGGAGGTCAGAGGGCCGTGGCCCCCGTTCGTCGAAGATGGGCATCTGCCTCACGAAGTCATCCCTGTTCGAGCAAAGGTACAGCAAGGCCCCCCTGGCGAATGCCGCCAGGAGAGGGATCCCCTGTCAGGACCAAGACCACCTTCCTCAGCGCCTCAGGCGTCAGGTCCTCTTCCTAGAGCCGCATGCGGTCCCTACGACCACTGTAGGCCCACATTCGGTGAGAGTGGTGCTGAAGAGGGGCGACGCGGCGCAGCAAGAACTCCTTCACCACCTTGGGTGCCGTCACACCAAGCCCCCTCAGGAACTCGAAGCGGCGCCAGACGAAGGCAAGGGGGGGGGGGGGCGGCGAGCGTCTCCTGGTCCCAGCCTGAATTGGGGACAGCAGGCGAGGATGGCTTCATCAGCAGGGGGCTGGGCACCCCTACGTCAACATACAGCCACCGCTCGCGAAACCCAGGCGCAGGCGGAGGAAGACTGAAGTCAATTCCAGAAGCCGCTGTCTCAGGTGCGGCAATGAAGCTCACGCACCCTGAGCATTGGGTGGGGTCGACGAGGCGCAAAGAGAAGAAGTGGCGCAGCAAGGCGACCGAAGGAAGGATGCCCATCATTGCCTCGCAAATGAAGGCGAATACCGCGAGGAGGGTGATGGATTCAGGACCCAGATGCATCATATGGATCTGATAATGGGAAAGCACGGCGTTGAAGAAGTCGGAGAAGGGGGAACCAGTCCCGCCCATAGAGCGTCGGCGAAGTACCGAACCTCGGTGGGAATCCTGTCGACGGAGAAGCGAGACACGGGCCAGGCCGTCATCCTCCCGCACTCGTTGAAGATGGTGGCCAGGGCTGAGCGGACCTTACCCAGGACTTCTTGATTGATTATGACCGGCCAATCGACGGCGGGGGCCGCCGTCGATGATGAGCGGGGCGGCGGCACGGGCTTCTTCCCTTTCCCCTTCCTCGGCGGAGCCATGACGATAGAAAGGGCATGGAAGAAGGTCCGAGTTTGGATTGGGTGCGAAAGCTGGAGTTCGAGAGAAGGAAGGACCGAGAGCGCTCAAGCAGCAGGAAGGGAAGTGGCTGTGTGCGGCAGCGAGTTCGCCTAGCAAGGCACGAAATAAGGAGGCGTGGGGGAACAATGCCGCCCACGTCCAATCAACCGCCACACGGTGCCCAAGGCCGCAGGCTGTTAGGGCCCGCGACGCTTCGCACTTGCCCTTTCACCTCTCTGCTCGGCCAAGTTCGGGCGCACCATGGGCCCGGGGGCTACTGTTGGCGTTCTGGGAACGGGGGTCCCCAGACTTGCCTGCCTGCGGCCTGCGGCGTGGCTCGAAGGAGGCCCAGCACAGCCCATCTTCATCAACGCAAGCTCAAGACCCTCGCGAGGGGCCAAGCCTCGCGGGGCGAACGACAAGGAGCTTCCTCGGGCACGGCCTCGTCAGGCTGGCTCATGAGGAGGCGAAGAGTTCAAGGCGGGGTACCTCGCGAGGTGCCCATGACGCAAGCCATGACGACCAAGGGTGCCAGTCGGGCGCCAGCCCACGCAGTGTCCTCCTTTCCTCTTTGGTGCAAAGGGGGCAAGCATAGGAGAGAGCATCAAGCAAAGACGTCCATTTCGGTGCAACAAGACCAAGACCAGCCCAACGGCCGGAAGGAGGTCATTGTGGAGCCCAAGCCGGTGTCACCACCAGAGCCTTTGACAGGCGAGGACCAATTTTAGTCAGGATAAGTGTACCAGATGTTCTCCTTCAAAATAGCCAATTGTTGGCGCCCTTCCCGCTCAATATTTGGGGAGAGGCCCAAGGCCTTTGCCTATAAATAGGACTAGCCACCCCCAGGGTAGAGGCATCTGGACCTGACCTAGCGATCCTGATCCTCACCAAGAAACCGGTAGATAGAGTGATTGAACCCCTCCTAGTTGTTCGTCGCACCCGCCAAGAACAGCCCCTCGCGAGGCTGTTCTGCCTTGTACTGTTCATCATCAAGCCTAAGAGGCAATCCACACACCACACACTGGAGTAGGGTATTACACCACAATGGTGGCCTGAACCAGTATAAATCTTGTGTCTCTTGTGCTGTTCTGTTTAGTAGTTTAGGTCCCCGCGGTTCGGTGAGGAACGAGTCAGTAGGGGGTTGAATCTCCGCGCGCACCCCAGTGTTCGAACCTCAAGGGTCTGCCGGAACCCGAAATCCGACAATGGCGAATCTCAATATGCTTGGTCTTGCTATGTTGAGCCGGATTCTCGGCGATCTTGATTGCACTTTCATTGTCACACCAAAGAGGCACTTTATCACATTTGACACCATAATCCATCAAAGTTTGCCTCATCCATAATAATTGAGCACAACAACTTCCGGTGGCAATATACTCGGCTTAGGCCGTGGAGAGAGATATACAATTTTTCTTCTTTGAAGACCAACGTACCAACGATCTCCCTAAGAATTGACATGAACCAGAAGTGGACTTGTGGTCAACCTTGTCTCCGGCCCAATCTGAATCCGAGTAACCCATTAACTCAAATGATGATCCTTTGGGATACCAAAGGCCCAAGTTTGGGGTATGAACCAAATATCGAAGAATTCTTTTCACTGCCGAATAGTGGCTCTCCTTAGGAGAGGATTGAAATCTTGCTCACATACACACACTCAACATAATATCTGGCCTAGATGCACAAAGGTAAAGCAAGGAACCAATCATAGAGCGATAT
Organism: Triticum aestivum; assembly: GCF_018294505.1. Taxonomy (NCBI): domain Eukaryota; kingdom Viridiplantae; phylum Streptophyta; class Magnoliopsida; order Poales; family Poaceae; genus Triticum; species Triticum aestivum. Next base: position 254,227,324 of record NC_057798.1, read on the forward strand.
ACCTTCTGATCCACTTCTTTACCATTTGGATCAAGATGAAGTTGACCATTTGTGGGCATGGGTGTCTTCATTGGCTTGACATCTTGCATATTGAACCTCTTGAGCATGTCTTGAATATAACGAGATTGATTGATGAACGTTCCTCCTCTCAATTGCTTCACTTGAAAACCGAGGAAGAACTTCAACTCTCCCATCATGCTCATTGCAAATTCCTTAGTCATAAGATTCTCAAACTCAACGTTAATAGCATGGTTAGTGGACCCAAAGATAATATCATCAACATATATTTGGCAGACGAACAACTATCCTTTTACCCTCTTTGTGAAGAGAGTGGAATCTATTACCCCAATTTGGAACCCCTTCTCTCTTAGGAATGTCGTAAGGTGATTGTACCAAGCACGAGTTGCTTGTTTGAGTCCATAGAGTGCCTTATGGAGTTCATAAACGTGAGAGGGGTGATCGGGGTCTTCGAAACCGGGAGGTTGCTTGACATACACTAACTCCTTAAAAGGACCATTAAGAAATGCGCTCTTCACATCCGTTTGATATAGTTTAAAATCATGATGAGAGGCATAAGCAAGCAAGATGCGAATGGATTCGAGACGGGCAACGGGGGAAAAAGTTTCACCAAAGTCCAAACCTTCAACTTGGGTGAAACCTTGTGCCACTAACCTTGCCTTGTTCCTTATTACTTGACCATGTTCATCTTGTTTGTTCTTGAAAATCCACTTTGTTCCAACCACATTATGATATTCCTTGGGTCTTTCCACGAGGGTCCACACTTTGTTGCGGGTGAAGTTGTTGAGTTCTTCATGCATGGCATCTATCCAATCCGGATTGTCAAGTGCATCTTCCACCTTAAGGGGCTCAACACAAGAGACAAACGAGTGATGTTCACAAAATTTTGCCAAATGTCTGCGAGTAGTTACCTCCTTTTTGATGCTTCCATAGATGTTCTCGGTGAGACACCCTTAAGGGACTTGATACTGAAGGTTGCCCTTGGGATTGTTTTAGCCTTGGAGACACCCTTCTCTTTGCAACCACAAGTTCTTGCTCATTAGGAAGTGATGAAGATGAAGACACTTGTGGTTGGGGTTGATCTTGATCTTGATCATGACTTTGAGCTTGATCTTGAGCCTCAACAATTGGTTCTTCATCAATTGTAAGAGCTTGCTCTTGATCTTGAAAATGAGGGACTTGATCTTGTTCTTGGATAGGTTCATGATCTCCCGAAGCATCTTGTACAAGTGGTGTCGATGATGACTTCCCTTGTGGAGACTCCACAAGAGGGGCTCTTACTCCTTCTTCTTCTACTTGGTCATGGGGTGTTTCTTGTGGAACAATGTGGCCTATACCCATTGTCCTTATAGCTTGTGAAGGAGCCTCATCACCTACAACACTAGGAACAATTTGCTCCACACGGGAGCCATTATCTTCATCAAACTCCACATTTACCGTTTCCTCAATGCACCCGGTGGATTTATTGAGAACTCGATAAGCATGAGAGTTTGATGCATATCCAACAAATATGCCCTCATAAGTTCTAAACTCAAATTTAGTTAACCGGGATTTCTTGTTCAAAATGAAACACATACAACGGAATACCCGAAAGTATTTGACATTAGGCTTTCTCCCGATTAGGAGCTCATACGGGGTCTTGTTCTTGAGCTTGTGAAGATAAAGCCGGTTTGAAGCATGGCATGCGATGTTGATGGCTTCGGCCCAAAGCTTGTAGGGAGACTTGTACTCATCAAGCATGGTCCTAGCCATCTCAATAAGAGTCCGATTCTTCCTCTTTGCAACACCATTTTGTTGGGGAGTATATGATGCAGCATATTGGTGCTTTATCCCCTCTTCACTCAAGAATTCATCCATTGTATAGTTCTTGAACTCGGTGCCATTGTCACTTCGAATTGCTATGATCTCACAGTTATGTCGACATTGAGCTTCTCTAACAGCCTGATTTTTGGCCCTTTCTTTTTCTTTTGTTTTTCCGAGGTTTTTTGCCTGAGTTTACTTTTTCCGTGGCTTTGTGGTCTGAAAACTGAAGAAGATGCCCTCTTCTTTGCTTCAAGAGTGGCTTTTCATTCCCAAATCCTACCCTAGACCCTGTCATTTTCATCCTAGCCCAAATCCCAATATTCTTTTATTGGGAATATTCCTTTTCTATTAAAGGAATAACTTAATTTGCCCTAGGTTGTGAAGCAACCTATATTTTCATCACTCCTAAAATTCCCAAATAATTCTCATAAATTTTTTGGGTCATATCTTCCACAAATATGGCAAAACATTTCATTTGCCATGTTTATCATCATCCTCAAATAATTCATTTCCTATTCTTCCCTAGATGGCACATTATGAAGCAAGTGCTATTTTCCTTTGCCCAATTGAACTCAAACTCCTTGGACGTCTTTTCTTGTCCATATCACTACCACATGCCAAAATGCAACCTCATTTGCCTAGTAGTCATTTAATTATGATTTTCCAAAGTTTCTGTCCAGAAAGAAGCTTTGTGAAGGAGGTACAAGCTAGGCATATCCAAATGAGTTGCACTTTTGCATGGTTCTTCATATCATCGTATCCTAGCCCTCCACTAAATACGAGCTCATTTAATGCCTCCATGTCAGCACAACTTCAAATCTTTGATTCTGTCCAAAATTTCAGTTTGTGAAGCAAGTATATTTTTCCTTGCTTCATTATGGCTGTAACTTTTCCTAGGCTTTCTCATATCCATATAACCCATCTTCACCAAATTTGGGCATATTCCATCTAGCCATTTTCCCTCTAGATTGTTTGCAAGTTTCTGGTCAAGTGGAAATGCTTGTGAAGCAAGTACCATTTTGGTTTATCCAAATGGTATGAAACCTTTTTCAACATCTTCATATGATCAAATACCTACGCATTGCCCAAGTTGAGATTAAGTTGATACTCCATGTGGGAGCATCATCATGATCTTCATTTTGGACCATTTTAAGCAGTTGCAAAGCAACTATATTAATACTTAGCCCATTTCCATCCAAAACCCCAAGGATTCTTGTCCTTCCATATTAAAACACCCCAGACAACTCCATTTGACCCAATCAGCTCCCTGTTGATCACTAGTGCTCATCCAAAACTGATAAAGCAAAGTTTCAGCGATGCCTCACTCCTCTCCTTGGCTCCTTCTCGTGATTCATCGACTCCTGCAGCTTATATGATGAAGGGACTCATCTCTAGACAATGTTTCCCTAACTCTTGCGTCCCCTCCTTGCCAGTCACAGTGGTGACCGCGTCGTTTGCATGCGCTCCGGCAGCGTTGGACGTGCTCTAGGCATCGGGACGCGCTGGCCAGCTCTGCATCGACGGAGCTCGCATGTCCGCGGGTGTCGACCTGACTCCCCCTCCCTCTCACGTCGCCCTCGACCTGTTACCCCTCTCCAAGCCTCCTCGCCGGAGCTAGACGCCGCGCGTCCACGGGCGCACAGTGCCGACAAGGCATTTAAGGCGTTCGGCTTCTTCACCCCTTGTCCACGAGCTCGGCCTCGTCTCCGTGAGTCCTGCCATTCGTCCGTTTCTCCTCTCGTCGCCTTCCCGAGCCTTCCCCGTGCCTCTGCTTGCGCCAGCGTGACGGCACACGCGTCACCGCGGCCGTGCTCATCCAACCGCCTTGCCACGGCTATATAAGCCAGCCCCGACCCCTCCCGAGCACACCACGCACCTCACCCCACTCCCAGGACCCCGCCTAGCCACTAGCCCGAGCTCGAGATCCTCTCCTCGCCGTGATTGACCACCATGGCCGCCGCCTCTGACCTCCTAAATTTCGGCGAACCGGAGCTCATTCTCTCTTATACCACCACCAGGGGCCTACACCATCGTCCTAGACCTCTCCCAGTAGCTCCTCCCCTCACCTACACCACCGGGGCGCCATGTCCAGTTTCGGCCGACACCGCCGCGGCCAAGGTCGTGCCCGCTCCGGTGCATCTCAGCGCACGAGAGTAGGTCGAGCAGGAGCGCCTAGTCGTCCTGGTCACTCCAGTGGCCGGAGCGTCGCCGGGGATGGCCGGAGCTGGGAGAACGGCCGCCGGCGCAAGCCCTATCCTCTGCTCCGTCGGGCGAACGACGAGGGAAGGAGACGACGCCCACGCCCCCCTGCCAGCTGGCCGTGGGCCCCGCGCATCAGCTCTTCATGCGTTGACCCCACCGGTCTAGCTGGGTAAGTGACGGACCCCACCCCGCGGGACCCGCACGTCAGCCACACACCCCGCCAACCCCGCGCCTGCTAGCTGGAGTAAGTGAAAGACTATTCTGCCAAATATGTTTTCTCTTTTTCCAGTCAAGGACTTATTTGTGGATAAATTTTTACAGATAGGTCCCTGTCAGTCAAACCCTTATATCTTTTTACCCGTAACTCCGATTGAGGTGAATCCAACACCCACGTCTTCGTCTCTTCGAGCCCAAACTTTTGGTACCATTTTCACTATGTTTCAAAATTTTTAAAATGACCATTTTGCCCTTGCCCCTAACCAGCCCTTCCGAGAGAGAACCCTTTTCGGTGATTCTTTCCGCGGCTTCACCGCACTTCTCCCCGGAGCCTTCTTCATCCCCAGGCAAGCCACAACCACCATTTGCATGATAGACATGCAGAAGCATTGGATCCAAACTTGAATCTTTAATAACTGTTTGATTGTTTAGCTTCTGCTGTCGTTACGTCGGTTATGCTTATGGATCAGTGTTTACCGTCATGTTTTCTTCCACTCTAATATTATGTTCTTCATGCTAGCATTACATTAATATTGGCAATGCTAGGTAATAGTACATGTTGGTGATGGTCTTCGGTGCATGACTATCGTCTGTACCGAGTATCGTTGTTATGCATGTTCCTTTGCACCCAGTTGGTTAAATGCTTGCATGGTAGTTTATCGTTATGTTATTGCATGGTATTTATTGTTGATGCTAGTGGTCATGTTATGCTATGACTAGTGTTCTAGTTGTGATATTCATGCTCGTCAGTATGCCATGCTCACCTGGATAAATGATTAAATATTGTTGTTATGCTTGTTGATTATGTAGCACCTCCATGCTTATTTTGATATCATGTACATGCATCCTGTTATTCTGTCATGGCTCAGCATATTGCATTCAAGTTTAACCGGATTAAACTGAACTTGAACAGCTGTTGGCTGAGTCATGGTGCCACCATATCGATCTGACCAGTGCAACCACGCTTACCCTATGGGGGGCGGTCCTAACTGGGTCTATTGTCATGCCTCTCACCGGTGCCTCCCGCGAGGGAAGGTTATGCGCAGGCGCTACCCTGATCAGGTAGGACGACATAAGCCTTGTGTGCCCATTGTTGAGTATGGATTCTTGTCCCCGTTTGGGACCGTTTTGCCACGATGGTGGTCGTTGGTGCCTTTGGTAGGCATGGGGCCACCCAGGACTTAGCCCAAAGGGGAGTTGGTCGGAGTGGCCGGGAGAGTGTCATGGCAGTAGGACGGTTTTGTCAGAACGCTTTGGTCCACCCGAATGGGAGTGCGAGGCCAAGGTTCCGTGGTGTGGGTACAGTGTGCTAACCCCTACAGTGTGTGTGTGTGTGTGTGTGTGTGTCAAATCTATCGATAGCCGTGCCCGTGGATATGGGCCTAGCTCGTAGTTGGTCACATTATGGGTCAACAATAATAATAATGTGCTTAGTAACAACCCTGGTTCGATGATCAAAGAAGTTGGTTGATATTTATGTGATCGTAAGAGGATCACTTTGGTATCGTGAATATCGACTCATTGGATATTTGTGGTGTTATGCGAGAGTCAAGGGTACAAGTCAAGCTCCTTGTGGTCATAAATGATTACTACAGTATTGTTAATACCAAGCTTGATTGGATCCTGAGATGATGGTGTGATGTCCGTGATGGTAAGTTTGTGCTGGTGATGGTTACAAGGTAACCCGAGCAGAGTAAGTTGGTGCATGAAAGTTCATCATGTTGCATGCTAGTTTCATCATGTTTACATGTTCATGCCATGCTTATATTGTTCTAGCTGTGTCATGTTGTTCATGCTATGTTGTTCTGATAGTATCATGTTCCTCATTTCTTAATAATCTATAATTGCCATGCTATTGTTTGTCTTGATTGCTTTGGTTGTTGTGAACTTGCAAGTACATTCAATGTACTGACCTGGCGTGTCATGCCAGTTTGTAGGTCATGCCAGATTTGATCGCTTGTTTGTCGTGGATTCCTTGTTTGCAAACTAGGATAAGCGTTCCAGCCAAAGTCCCTGCGGAGTGGAGTTCATCACCGTCGTCGCTGTTCCGATGCCAGTAGTCATTCCGCTGCGTCGAGTTGTTCTGCTGCTTGCATGGAGCAACCGTGGCACACGTAGTTTCGTCGTGCCGATGTAACCCCCTTGTACCCATACAGATTGTAATAAAGAGCTCGTTTGTTCTATGCTAAGCAGTGTCGTATTCCAGAAGACTTCTCCTCGATCTCTGGGCTGGAATACAGGGCGTTCCGGTTTCTCTGAGCCGGGGTGCCACAGGCTTGGTATCAGAGTAGGTCTGGCTGTAGCCTTAGCTCACGCGAACGTTAGAAAATGGTAGTATAGAGCCCAGTTGGTTTGTTGCACTTGATTGCTACATTTGTTTGTTGCATGGCATGCATATAGATTATTATCTTGTCGCTAATGGTTTATCGTGCGTGTGTAGGTGGTATCGGTTTCGATCCACTACCTGCACCCTCTTTCTTTGCATGCCTGCCCTTCAGTGTTCAGAGTCATCTCTGTCCCAGCAGAGTGATGCCCTGGTACCGAGTGTTCTAGACACCATTTGCAGGAGTTATGCTCATGTATTGGGTCGATATCTTTTCCTCCACCCACCCAAATTGTTTTGGTGATAGACGTGTCTCTATCACGAATCGTGCCCTCCATCTCGTCCCTTTGGCAACCCTTACTGATCTTTGTTATCAGAAGAGGTTAATGCCAGCAAGCCTTACTTTTCCTCCCCTAGTTTGCCCTGTCATCTTGTTCTTTGGACATGTACGATTCCCTTTCGTATGCTTGATGATGATGTGGTCGTGACCTCCGTGTCTTGCTGCATGATTGCCAAGTCCGTCCTCACCCCCCTATCCATCCAGATCCAGTCGGTGTTCAGCCAGCGCTTGGTGTAGCCTTGGTTACGCCAACTCTTTCCACACACAGACTCACTTTCGTACACACCGCCATAGCATATTAGACCATAGTACCAGAACTTCAGCGACAATTGTGTGCTTAGGTGTGCATGCCTATTATTGTGTGAGTAGCAGTAATATGTGCTGATTGCTTTATATTATTAGGATGCTTGTGTGCCTTTGTTTTCGTCGTTTCTTTTGTTTCTTTCTTTGGGCCTTCGGTGTTACAATTTTTTCCCTTATTAAAGTTGCTCGTCAACCGACATCGAACCCGAAGAATCAACAAGGAATTCAAATGTTTGGAAGCTCAGCTAAACATAATGGAATTATCAGCAGACTGTAGTGAAATTGGAATATCTTGTCTGAATGCAAAAGAAATCCTGGATGGACTGTCAGTATCAAGTTTGCATCAGTATGGAATTCTTAGCCGACTGCATTGAGATTTGGGGATATCTGATCGTGATACGGATGATCAAGTTTGCCTTGGTTTGCACATTTCATAGCAAAAATGATCAAGAAGATAAGCTTGACAATATATGGCAGCACATCGCAAGAATCAGATCCGCAACAGTTTGGTCAGAAGCAAGAATCAGTCAGAAAATAAGTCTGCCTCGGGAATCAGATGCTCATATATATGCGGTCAACATACCACCAAGATATTACAAGTCACTCAAACACAGATCGGACAGTCACATGAGGATTATTAAAAGGAAGCTAGCTATACACCATAGTGTGACAAAGGATTATGAAGATTGACGACAACAATGAGCTCAATACAAGTACCTGTGACCCTGGAAGATGATCCTGATGCGCCCGTGTCTCCTTTTCTTTAGTGTTGGCACCACGCCCGTGATCTAAGCCGTTTTAGCTATCCGGGGTGGATGCCGATTTTTATTTCTCTCTTCAACAACTGTCATGAGTTCTGAGCTGCTTTTTGGCTGTCTCATACAGCTGTTGAGTTTCTTTTTGTGACAGTAGCCCTATAACTGCTTTTGGCTATTTTAGGGAGCTGCCACTTTCTTCGTATCGACCCGGTCTCATGCGCTGAGCTGCTTTTCCGACGTCCTGAGCCATGGTTGAGTTATTGCAGTAATGTCCCAGATCTGAGTTGTAAAGACCGTTCTGGTGGCTACTGATTTATTTGCCAATTTCTTGCAAGGGTTTGGATGATCATTTCCCTATGGTCAGAACTTGAGAGATGATGAACCTGCCATTCCAATAATGCTACCATGTCAGGAAATGAGTATAAGAGTACGCATGTCAGAATATTGCCCCGACAGAAGCTATGGTCACACAGAGAAACACTATGACCCACTCCTTCACCCAAGGATCCATGCAAGAAAGCAGTAATGAAGGAGCAAGACTGAAAATTGTTGCAAGACCCACATGGTGCAGATACCCGGACAGCCTGAGTCAGTATGGATCACCATGGATATCCACCTAAGGGGCCTACTCAATTTTGTCAGGCCAAAGGTCAATTCAACAGTATGACTCCAGCAACTATGGTGAAGCATCACACAGCCTACTATCCCCATGGACTTACCGTCAGAATGAGCAATCAGAATGTGAATAACACTCTCGAAGCATGTGCCCTCAATTATGAGAATCACCAAAGGATAGCTTGGCATGGATAAAATCTGGTCTGTCAGAACCACCACCAGTCAAATCTGCGGATAATATCATAAAGGTTCATACCCCTTTATACTGGCCAAGAGAAATATTTGGTACAAATCTGATACTCAAGACAGTGTCACCAGTTAAGATGATTCAGAAGCTTCTGCGGTGAGTCAGAATCTGTCAGGAAACGGTTATGTCTCAACTCACAGTTTGGAACCCGAAGGACCTGCCTTTAGTGGAGAAACCCAATGCAAGGAGTCAGAGCTTGGGTGTTCATCAGGAAAATCTGGTCACCAATTTATGGAAGATTGTCAGTACAGACACAGCCATCAGAAATCACCCTCGGATTTGTGAGACACACACATATTTCGGTCAGGGTAATCTCAGATAAGTCAGCATATATGAAAAGAAGTGGAGCCAGTATAAACGTGAATATGTGGGGTAAGATCTGTCAGAATGTGGATACAACCTCAGAAACAGTCAGCCAGCTAGATAAAATTTAGTGGGAACAACAATAAAGGAAAAAGGATACCCGAGTTGGGAACGGTTTCCTTAAGATCAGATATATTTAGACTTGTTACCTGAGCAACCAAATCTTGAGGACGAGATTTCTTTAAGGGGGTAAGGTTTGTAACAGCCTGATTTTTGGCCCTTTCTTTTTCTTTTGTTTTTCTGAGGTTTTTTGCCTGAGTTTTCTTTTTCCGTGGCTTTGTGGTCTGGAAACTAAAGAAGATGCCCTCTTCTTTGCTTCCAAAGTGGCTTGTCATTCCCAAATCCAACCCTAGACCCTGTCATTTTCATCCTAGCCCAAATCCCAATATTCTTTTATTGGGAATATTCCTTTTCTATTAAAGGAATAACTCAATTTGCCCTAGGTTGTGGAGCAACCTATATTTCCATCACTCCTAAAATTCCCAAATAATTCTCATAAATTGTTTGGGTCATATATTCCTCAAATATGGCAAAACATTTCATTTGCCATGTTCATCATCATCCTCAAATAATTCATTTCCTATTCTACCCTAGATGGCACATTGTGAAGAAAGTGCTATTTTCCTTTGCCCAATTGACCTCAAACTCCTTGGACATTTTTTCTTGTCCATATCATTGCCACATGCCAATATACAACCTCATTCGCCTAGTAGTCATTTAATTATGATTTTCCAAAGTTTCTGTCCAGAAAGAAGCTTTGTGAAGGAGGTACAAGCTAGGCATATCCAAATGAGTTGCACTTTTGCATGGTCCTTCATATCATCATATACTAGCCCTCCACCAAAGATGAGCTCATGTAAAGCCTCCATGTAAGCACAACTTCAAATCTTTGATTCTGTCCAAAACTTCAGTTTGTGAAGCAAGTATATTTTTCCTTGCTCCATTATGGTTGTAACTTTTCCTAGGCTTTCTCATATCCATATAACCCATCTCCACCCAATTTGGGCATATTCCATCTAGCCATTTTCCTTCTAGATTTTTTGCAAGTTTCTGGTCAGTGGAAATGCTTGTGAAGCAAGTACCATTTTGGTTTATCCAAATGGTATGAAACCTTTTTCAGCATCTTCATATGATCAAATAACTATGCATTGCCATAGTTGAGATTAAGTTGATACTCCATGTGAGAGCATCATCATGATCTTCATTTTGGACCATTTTAGGTAGTTGCAAAGCAACTATATTAATCTTTGGCCCATTTCCATCCAAAAGCCCTAGGATTCTTGTCCTTCCATAGTCAAACACCCCAGACAACTCCATTTGACCCAATCAGCTCCCTGTTGATCACTAGTGCTCATCCAAAACTGATACAACAAAGTTTCAGCGATGCCTCACTCCTCTCCTTGGCTCCTTCTCTTGATCCATCGACTCCCGCAGCTCATATGATGAAGGGACTCATCTCTAGACAAAGTTTCCCTGCCTCTTTCGTCCTCTCCTTGCCGGTCATAGTGGTGACTACATCGTTTGCACGCACGCTGGCAGCATTGGACGCGCTCTGGGCGTCGGGACGCGCCGGCCAGCTCTGCATCGACGGAGCTCGCATGTCCGCGGGTGCCGACCTGACTCCCCTCCCTCTCACGTTGCCCTCGACCTGGTGCCCCCCTTGATATGTCTCCAACGTATCTATAATTTTTTATTGTTCCATGCTATTATATTACCCCTTCTGGATGTTTATGGGCTTTATTTTACACATTTATATCATTTTGGGACTAACCTACTAACCGGAGGCCCAGCCCATATTGCTGTTTTTTTGCCAATTTCAGTATTTCGAAGAAAAGGAATATCAAACAAAGTCCAAACGGAATGAAACCTTCGGGAGCGTTATTTTTGGAACAAATCTGATCCGGAGAGCCTGGAGTGCAAGTCAAGAAAGCTCCGAGGGCCCCACAAGATAGGAGGGCGCCCCCCTGTAGGGCGCGCCCCTGTCTCGTGGGCCCCTCGGGAGTCCACCGACGTACTTCTTCCTCCTATATATACCTACGTACCCCGAAAACATCCAGGAGCACCATGAAACACAATTTCCACCGTCGTAACCTTCTGTATCCGCGAGATCCCATCTTGGAGCCCTTGCCGGCACTCTGCCGGAGGGGGAAGCAACCATGGAGGGCCTCTACATCAACATCCTTGCCCCTCCGATGAGTTTTCAGTAGTTTACCACAGACCTACGAGTCCGTAGTTATTAGCTAGATGGCTTCTTCTCTCTTTTTGGATCTCAATACAATGTTCTCCCCCTCTCTTGTGGAGATCTATTCGATGTAATCTCTTTTTGCGGTGTGTTTGTCGAGATCCGATGAATTGTGGGTTTATGATCAAGTTTATCTATGAATAATATTTGAATCTTCTCTGAATTCTTTTATGTATGATTGAGTTATCTTTGCAAGTCTCTTCGAATTATCAGTTTGGTTTGGCCTACTAGATTGATCTTTCTTGCCATGGGAGAAGTGCTTAGCTTTGGGTTCAATCTTGCGGTGTTCTTACCCAGTGACAGAAAGGGTTGCAAGACACGTATTGTATTGTTGCCATCGAGGATAACAAGATGGGGTTTATATCATATTGCATGTGTTTATCCCTCTACATCATGTCATCTTGCTTAATGCGTTGCTCTGTTCTTATGAACTTAATACTCTAGATGCATGCTGGATAGCGGTCGATGTGTGGAGTAATAGTAGTAGATGCAGGCAGGAGTCGGTCTACTTGTTATGGACGTGATGCCTATATACATGATCATGCCTAGATAATCTCATAACTATGCGCTTTTCTATCAATTGCTCGACAGTAATTTGTTCACCCACCGTAATACTTATGCTATCTTGAGAGAAGCCTCTAGTGAAACCAATGGCCCCCGGGTCTATCTCTTATCATATTTGCTTTCCATCTACTTTTATTTGCATCTTTACTTTTTGCATCTATATCAAAATACCAAAATATATTTATCTTATCATACTATCTTTATTAGATCTCACTTTCGCAAGTGGCCGTGAAGGGATTGACAACCCCTTTATTGCGTTGGTTGCGAGTTCTCAGTTTGTTTGTGTAGGTGCGTGGGACTTTTGAGGAGCCTCCTACTGGATTGATACCTTGGTTCTCAAAACTGAGGGAAATACTTACGCTACACTTTGCTGCATCACCCTCTCCTCTTCGAGGAAAACCAACGCAAGCTCAAGACGTAGCAAGAAGGATTTCTGGCGCCGTTGCCGGGGAGGTCTTCGCTCAAGTCAAGACATACCAAGTACCCATCACAAACCCATCTCCCTCGCATTTACATTATTTGCCATTTGCCTCTCGTTTTCCTCTCCCCCACTTCACCCTTGCCGTTTTATTCGCCCTCTCTTTCCCAATCTCCTCCTCTCTTTTCGCTTGCCTTCTTTTGTGTGCTTGTTGCTTGTTTGACCTCATGGCTGCGCCCAAGGGTCCTGACCACCTTCTCAGAAGGATGGATGAGATTGAATCAAATATTAGAAGCTTTATGAATTTGCAATTTGAGCATAATAATTTCTTTAGAAATGAGCTTAAGGAACAAAAGAGTTTTTTGGGTTTTATGAATAAAGAGCTTGATGATATGAACAAAGAATTCTATGGAGTTAACGCTCAAATTACCCGGCTTGAAAATGCTATAGCCAAAATTTCTGACAAGCAAGCCACCTTAGTCAATAAGATGGCCGCTAAACCAGAAAAATTACATGAAAATAATGATGAGGATCTTAAAGTTATTGATGCGTCTCCGATTAGATCTATGTTTTGCAATATGAATTTTGATGATTATGGGAGTGATGATGAATCAACTTTGCCTAGAAGGCGTCCCAAAAATTCGGAGTCTTTAGATCTTGATGCTAAAATTGGTAAAAGTGAGATTGGAGAATCCTCTACTTCTAATAATATTGAACTTACTATCTCGGATTTCAAGGAATTTGATTATGATAATTGCTCTTTAAAAGGTTGTGTTTCCTTGTTGCAATCCGTTGTTAATTCTCCTCATGCTTATAGTCAAAATAAAGCTTTTACCAAACATATTGTTGATGCCCTGATGCAATCTTATGATGAAAAACTTAATTTGGAAGTTTCTATACCTAGAAAACTTAATGATGAGTGGGAACCTACTATAAAGATTAGAATTAAAGATTATGAGTGTTTTGCTTTGTGTGATTTGGGTGCTAGTGTTTCCACGATTCCGAAAACTTTATGTGATATTCTAGGTTTCCATGATATTGATGATTGCTCTTTAAATTTGCACCTTGCGGATTTCACCATTAAAAAGCCTATGGGAAGAATCAATGATATTCTTATCGTTGCAAATAGAAATTTGGTGCCCGTAGATTTTATCGTTCTTGATATAGATTGCTATCTTTCTTGCCCTATTATTCTTGGTAGACCTTTCCTTAGAACGATTGGTGCGATTATTGATATGAAGGAAGGGAACATTAGATTCCAATTTCAATTAAAGAAATGCATGGAGCACTTTCCAAGAAAGAAATTCAAATTACCTTATGAATCCATCATGCGTGCTACTTATGAATCTAGTGCCAAAGATGGCACTCGTTAGATCTATCTTTGTTTTTATGCCTAGCTAGGGGCGTTAAACGATAGCGCTAGTTGGGAGGCAACCCAATTTTTATTTATGTTTTTTGTTTTTGCTCCTGTTTAGTAATAAATCTTGCATCTACCTTTTGGATAGATGCGTTTTTATCCTTTAATTAGTGTTTGTGCCAAGTAGAACCTATAGGATAACCTACGATGATAGTTGATTTGATTCTGCTGAAAAACAGAAACTTTATGCGCATGAATATAATTTTGTTAAATCACAGGAACGTGCTTTTGTGTTGATTCTTATTGCTTCTGTTCAATAAACAAATTGTCCAGGACTTCCTATTTTGGTAGGATTTTTAGAGTTCCAGAAGTTTGCGTTAGTTACAGATTGCTACAGGCTGTTCTGTTTTTGACAGATTCTGTTTTTCGTGTGTTGTTTGATTATTTCAATGCATCTATGGCTAGTAAATTAGTTTATAAACCATAAAGAAGTTGGAATACAGTAGGTTTAACACCAATATAAATAAAGAATGAGTTCATTGCAGTACCTTATGTGGTGGTTTTGTTTTCTTTCACTAACGGAGCTTATAAGATTTCCTGTTGAGTTTTGTGTTGTGAAGTTTTCAAGTTTTGGGTAAAGCTTTTATGGACTATGGAATAAAGGGTGGCAAGAGCCTAAGCTTGGGGATGCCCATGGCACCCCAAGATATTCAAGAATAGCCAAAAGCCTAAGCTTGGGGATGCCCCGGGAAGGCATCCCCTCTTTCGTCTTCGTTCATTGGTAACTTTACTTGGAGCTATATTTTTATTCGCCACATGATATGTGTTTTGCTTGGAGCGTCGTGTATTATATTAGTCTTTGCTTTTTAGTTTACCACAATCATCCTTGCTGTACACACCTTTTGGGAGAAGCCTATTTGATTAGAATTTGCTAGAATACTCTATGTGCTTCACTTATATCTTTTGAGCTTGATAGTTTTTGCTCTAGTGCTTCACTTATATCTTTTAGAGCACGGTGGTGTCTTAATTTTGAAGAAATTGCTAGTCTCTCATGCTTCACTTATATCATTTTGAGAGTCTTTTAGAACAGCATGGTATTTGCTATGATCATAAAGTTGGTCCTAGAATGATGAGCATCCAAGTTGGGTATAATAAAAACTATCATAGAAAGTGAATTGGATGCTATGATCAATTTGATGCTTGATAATTGTTTTGAGATATGGAGGTAGTGATATTAAAGTCATGCTAGTTGGGTGATTATGAATTTAAAGAATGCTTGTGTTGAAGCTTGTGATTCCCGTAGCATGCACGTATGGTGAACCGCTTTGTGATGAAGTTGGAGCACAATTTTATTTATTGATTGTCTTCCTTATGAGTGGCGGTCGGGGACGAGCGATGGTCTTTTCCTACCAATCTATCCCCCTAGGAGCATGCGCGTAGTACTTTGGTTTTTGATGACTTCTAAATTTTTGCAACAAGTATATGAGTTCTTTTGATTAATGTTGAGTCCATGGATTATACGCACTCTTTCACCCTTCCACCATTGCTAGCCTCTCTTGTACCGCGCAACTTTCGCCGGTACCATACACCCACCATTTACCTTCCTCAAAACAGCCACCATACCTACCTATTATGGCATTTCCATAGCCATTCCGAGATATATTGCCATGCAACTTTCCACCGTTCCGTTCATATGACACACATTACTTTTGTCATATTGCTTTTTGCATGATCATGTAGTTGACATTATATTTGTGGCAAGGCCACCTTCATAATTTTCATACTGTCGCTCTTGATTCATTGCATATCCCGGTACACCGCCGGAGGCATTCATATAGAGTCATATCTTGTTCTAGCTTTGAGTTGTAAATCCATAAAAGTGTGATGATCTTCATTATTAGAGCATTGTCCTAGTGAGGAAAGGATGATGAAGACTATGATTCCCCCACAAGTCAGGATGAGACTTCGGACTTTACAAAAAAGAAAAAAAGAAAAAAAAGAAAGGCCAAAAAGAAAAAAAGATAGGCGAAAGAAAAAAAGAGAAAAGAAAAAAAAAGAAAAAATGAGAGAAAAACAGAGAAGGGACAATGCTACTATCTCTTTTTCCACACTTATGCTTCAAAATAGCACCATGATCTTCATGATAGAGAGTCTCATATGTTGTCACTCTCATATACTAGTGGGAATTTTTCATTATAGAACTTGGCTTGTATATTCCAATGATGGGCTTCCTCAAAAGTGCCCTAGGTCTTCGTGAGCAAGCAAGTTGGATGCACCCCACTTAGTTTCTTTTATTGAGCTTTCATATATTTATAGCTCTAGTGCATCCGTTGCATGGCAATCCCTACTCACTCACATTGATATCTATTAACGGGCATCTCCATAACCCGTTGATACGCCTAGTTGATGTGAGAGTATCTTCTCCTTTTTGTGTTCTCCACAACCGCCATTCTATTCCACATATAGTGCTATGTCCATGGCTCACGCTCATGTATTGCGTGAAAGTTGAAAAAGTTTGAGATTATTAAAGTATGAAGCAATTGATTGGCTTGTCATCGGGGTTGTGCATGATTAAATACTTTGTGTGATGAAGATAGAGCATAGCCAGACTATATGATTTTCTAGGGATAACTTTCTTTAGCCATGTTATTTTGAGAAGACATGATTACTTTGATTAGTATGCTTGAAGTATTACTATTTCTTATGTCAATATGAACTTTTATTTTGTATTCATTTGGATCTGAACATTCATGCCACAATAAAGAAAATTACATTATGAATTATGCTAGGTAGCATTCCACATCAAAAATTTCTTTTTTATCATTTACCTACTCGAGGACGAGCAGGAATTAAGCTTGGGGATGCTTGATACGTCTCCAACGTATCTATAATTTTTGATTGTTCCATGCTATTATATTACCCCTTTTGGATGTTTATGGGCTTTATTTTACACATTTATATCATTTTTGGGACTAACCTACTAACCGGAGGCCCAGCCCATATTGCTGTTTTTTTGCCTATTTCAGTATTTCGAAGAAAAGGAATATCAAACGGAGTCCAAACGGAATGAAACCTTCGGGAGCGTTATTTTTGGAACAAATCTGATCCGGAGAGCCTGGAGTGCAAGTCAAGAAAGCTCCGAGGGCCCCACGAGATAGGAGGGCGCCCGCCCCCCTGTCTCGTGGGCCCCTCGGGCGTCCACCGACGTACTTCTTCCTCCTATATATACCTACGTACCCCGAAAACATCCAGGAGCACCACGAAACACAATTTCCACCGCCGTAACCTTCTGTATCCGCGAGATCCCATCTTGGAGCCCTTGCCGGCACTCTGCCGGAGGGGGAAGCAACCACGGAGGGCCTCTACATCAACATCCTTGCCCCTCCGATGAGTTGTGAGTAGTTTACCACAGACCTACGGGTCCATAGTTATTAAGCTAGATGGCTTCTTCTCTCTTTTTGGATCTCAATACAATGTTCTCCCCCTCTCTTGTGGAGATCTATTCGATGTAATCTCTTTTTGCGGTGTGTTTGTCGAGATCCGATGAATTGTGGGTTTATGATCAAGTTTATCTATGAATAATATTTGAATCTTCTCTGAATTCTTTTATGTATGATTGAGTTATCTTTGCAAGTCTCTTCGAATTATCAGTTTGGTTTGGCCTACTAGATTGATCTTTCTTGCCATGGGAGAAGTGCTTAGCTTTGGGTTCAATCTTGCGGTGTTCTTACCCAGTGACAGAAAGGGTTGCAAGACACGTATTGTATTGTTGCCATCGAGGATAACAAGATGGGGTTTATATCATATTGCATGTGTTTATCCCTCTACATCATGTCATCTTGCTTAATGCGTTGCTCTGTTCTTATGAACTTAATACTCTAGATGCATGCTGGATAGCGGTCGATGTGTGGAGTAATAGTAGTAGATGCAGGCAGGAGTCGGTCTACTTGTTATGGACGTGATGCCTATATACATGATCATGCCTAGATAATCTCATAACTATGCGCTTTTCTATCAATTGCTCGACAGTAATTTGTTCACCCACCGTAATACTTATGCTATCTCGAGAGAAGCCTCTAGTGAAACCTATGGCCCCCGGGTCTATCTCTTATCATATTTGCTTTCCATCTACTTTCATTTGCATCTTTACTTTTTGCATATATATCAAAAATATCAAAAATATATTTATCTTATCATACTATCTTTATTAGATCTCACTTTCGCAAGTGGCCGTGAAGGGATTGACAACCCCTTTATTGCGTTGGTTGCGAGTTCTCAGTTTGTTTGTGTAGGTGCGTGGGACTTTTGAGGAGCCTCCTACTGGATTGATACCTTGGTTCTCAAAACTGAGGGAAATACTTACGCTACACTTTGCTGCATCACCCTCTCCTCTTCGAGGAAAACGAACGCAAGCTCAAGACGTAGCACCCCTCTCCAGGCCTCCTCGCCGGAGCTAGACGCTGTGCGTCCACGGGCGCACAGTACCGACAAGGCATTTAAGGCATTCAACTTCTTTTTCCCTTGTACACGAGCTCGGCCTTGTCTCCGTGAGCCCTGCTGCTCGTCCGTTCCTCCTCTCCTCGCCTTCCCGAGCCCTCCCCGTGCCTCTGTTCGCACCAACGCGATGGCACATGCGTCACCGCAGACGTGCTCATCCAACTGCCTTGCCATGGCTATATAAGCCAGCCCCGACCCCTCCCGAGCACACCATGCACCTCACCCCACTCCCAGGACCCCGCCTAGCCACTATCCCGAGCTCGAGAGCCTCTCCTCGCCGTGATTGGCCACCATGGCCGCCGCCTCTGACCTCCTAAATTCCCGCGAAAAGGAGCTCCATTCTCTCTTCTACCACCAGAGGCCTACACCATCGTCCTGGACCTCTCCCCGCAGCTCCTCCCCTCACCTACATCACCGGGGCACCATGTCCAGTTTCGGCCGACACCGCCGTCCGGCGCGACCAAGGTCGTGCCCGCTCCGGTGCATCTCAGCCCCTCACGCGTTGACCCCGCCGGTCCAGCTGGGTAAGTGACGGGCCCCACCCCGCAGGACCCGCACGTCAGCCACACACCCCGCCAACCCCACGCCTGCCAGCTGGAGTAAGTGAAAGCGTGTTCTGCCAAATACATTTTCGATTTTTCCAGTCAAGGACTTATTCGTGGATAAATTTTTATAGATAGGTCCCTGACAGTCAAACCCTCATATCTTTTTACCCGTAACTCCGATTGAGGTGAATCCAACACCCACATCTTCGTCTCTTCGAGCCCAAAATTTTGGTAGCATTTCCACTATGATTCAACATTCTGAAAATGACCATTTTTCCCTTGCCCCTAATCAGCCCTTCCGAGAGAGAACCCTTTTCGGTGATTCTTTCCGCGCCTTCACCGCACTTCTCCCCGGAGCCTTCTTCATCCCCAGGCAAGCCACAACCACCATTTGCATGATAGCCATGTAGAAGCATTGGTTTCCAACTTGAATCTTTAATAACTGTTTGATTGTTTTGCTTCTGCTATCGTTACTTCGGTTATGCTTATGGATCAGTGTTTACCGTCATGTTTTCTTGCACTCTGATATTATGTTCTTCATGCTAGCATTATGTTAATATTGGCAATGCTAGGTAATAGTACATGTTGGTGATGGTCTTCGGTGCATGACTAACGTCTGTCCCGAGTATCGTTGTTATGAATGTTCCTTTGCACCCAGTTGGTTAAATGCTTGCATGGTAGTTTATCATTATGTTATTGCATGGTACTTATTGTTGATGCTAGTGGTCGTGTTATGCTATGACTAGTGTTCTAGTTGTGATATTCATGCTCGTCAGTATGCCATGCTCATCGAGATAAATGATTAAATGTTGTTGTTATGCTCGTTGATTATGTTGCACCTCCATGCTTATTTTGATATCATGTTCATGCATCCTGTTATTCTATCATGGCTCAGCATATTGCATTCAAGTTTAACCAAATTAAATTGAACTTGAACAACTGTTGGCTGAGTCATGGTGCCACACCATATCGATCTGACCAGTGCAACCACGCTTACCCTATGGGGGCGTCCTAACTGGGTCTATTGTCATGCCTCTCACCGGTGCCTCCCGCGAGGGAAGGTTATGCGTGGGCGCTACCCTGATCAGGTAGGACGGCATAAGCCTTGTGTGCCCGTTGTTGAATATGGATCCTTGTCCCCGTTTGGGACCGTTTTGCCACGACGGTGGCTGTTGGTGCCTTTGGTAGGCACGGGGCCACCAAGGACTTAGCCCAAAGGGGAGTTGGTCGGAGTGGCCGGGAGAGTGTCATGGCAGTAGGACGGTTTTGTCGGAACGCTTTGGTCCACCCGAATTGTAGTGCAAGGCCAAGGTTCCGTGGTGTGGGTACAGTGTGCTAACATCTGCAGAGTGTGTGTGTTATATCTATCGATAGCCGCGCTTGCGGATATGGGCCCAGTTCATAGTTGGTCACACTATGGGTCAACAATAATAATAATGTGCTTAATAACAACCCTGGTTCGATGATGAAAGAAGTTGGTTGATATTTATGTGATCGTAAGAGGATCACTGTGGTATCGTGAATACCGACTCGTTGGATATTTGTGGTGTTATGCGAGAGTCAAGGGTACAAGTCAAGATCCTTGTGGTCATAAATGATTACTACGGTATTGTTAATACCAAGCTTGATTGGATCCTGAGATGATCATGTGATGTCCATGATGGTAAGTTTGTGCAGGTGATGGTTACGAGGTAACCCGAGCAGAGTAAGTTGGCGCATGAAAGTTCATCATGTTGCATGCTAGTTTCATCATGTTTACATGTTCATGCCATGCTTATAATGTTCTAGCTGTGTCATGTTGTTCATGCTATGTTGTTCTGATAGTATCGTGTTCCTCATTGCTTAATAATCTCTAATTGCCATGCTATTGTTTGTCTTGATTTCTTTGGTTGTTGTGAGCTTGCAAGTACATTCAATGTACTGACCTGGCGTGTCATGCCAGTTTGCAGGTCATGCCAGATTTGATCGCTTGTTTGCCGTGGATTACTTGTTTGCGAACTAGGATAAGCGTTCCAGCCAGTCCCTGCAGAGTGGAGTTCATCACCGTCGTCGCTGTTCTGCTGCTAGTAGTCATTCCGCTGCGTCGAGTTGTTCTGCTGCTTGCATGGAGCAACCATGGCACGCGTAGTTTCGCCGTGCCGATGTAACCCCCTTGTACCCATACAGATTGTAATAAAGAGATGGTTTGTTCTATGCTAAGCAGTGCCGTATTGCAGAAGACTTCTCCTCGATCTCTGGGCTAGAATACGGGGTGTTCCGGTTTCTGTGAGCCGGGGTGCCACAGCTTCTTTGGCAAAGTTGATGAAGGTTTCTTGAATTTCATCTTTAGTCTTGAGAAAGAACACCCAAGTATATCTTGTGAAGTCATCAACAATGACAAGGCAATACCTCCTCCCTCCTAGACTATCATATGTTGGAGGCCCAAACAGATCCAAATGAATAAGCTCAAGGGGCCTCAAGGTAGTGATGACAGTCTTCACTTTATGAGCTTTTTCATGAAGCTTTCCGGCAATGCAAGCACTACAAGGACGATCGTTGGCAAAAGACACATTGGTTAGTCCAAGGATGTGCTCCCCCTTTAAGAGAGCTTGTAAATTTCTCATACCCACGTGGGCTAGCCTACGGTGCCATAGCCACCCCACGTCGGCCTTGGCCATTAGGCATGCTGCAAGGTGAGTTTTCTCTTTTGAGAAATCAACCACGTAAAGGTTGTCTTCAACATGCCCAACAAAGACCATTTTGAGATTGCTTCTCTTAAAGATGGTCACATGGAATTCACCGAAATGTGAATCATATCCGGCATGAGCCAATGAATAGTTGAAAGTAAATTGTAGTGAAGGGATTAGACAAGCATGGCATTTGAAAGTGACGAATCATTAGAGATTACCACCTTGCACAAACCCAATACCTTTACCTTGCTATTGTCACCAAAAGAGATGTTCGAAGAGGCCTTGAGTGAATCAACGGACTCCACAAGCATCTCCCTTTCTCCGGTCATATGATTGGTGCATCCACTATCACCCATTGAGTTCCACCGGAGACATAGTCCTACAAGAATCAAGATTTGGTTATAGGTACCCATTTTGCAATGGGTCCAGGTGAGTTAGCAACAAGGGTCTTGGGGACCCAAATGGTCCAAGCATAATCATCATAGTTAGTCCCAACAAATTTTGCAAAGGTATAGCCATCATCTCCTCTCATGAGGACATAAGATGGATTGTTCTTGCCGGCAAAATTCTTGAGAATGGCCTTGTCCCTAGTGACCTTGCCACTCCCAACACCCTCCTTTTCCTTCTCCTTATCCTTGTGCCCTTCTTGCACAAACAGCACCTTTTGGGGAAGGGAAGGAGTCGGACCGATCTTCTTCTTGTTCTTCTTCTTCTTTTTCTTACCATTCTTAGATGCGGGATCAAACCCAACTCCCTCCTTGGCAACACACTCCGTTTGGTTGCTCAAGAGGTCATTTAGGTTTTTCTCCCCTTGGATGCATGATACAAGCCCTTTCTCAATTTGGGCCTTCAACTTCTTATTCTCCTCTTCAAGGGAGGTGCAATCATAAACAAAGTTAGCCGTACAAGAATCATCATTTAAATCTATATGAGATACGGAAGTGAGAGCCTTAATGGTTGTAGCTTTTAGTTGAGCATAAGACTCGATGAGGGCAATTAGGTCACTTTTGACAACCTTGGAACTAGTCACAAGGAACTCATGCTCCTCAACAAGTCTCGTGAGCTCAATTAGAAGCTTTTCAACTCTAATGTTAAGAGCATCTTTGTTCTCAAGAGCAAGTTGCAAAGCATCATTGGTTTAACAAAGTCAATTTGATGAGACAATAAGGCTTCCTCAAGTGATGCTCTCATGACACTTTCTTCATTAAGTTCGTGCTCGAGGAGATCAACTCTCTCATTTTCCTCTATAAGGAGGTTTTCAACGTTCTCAGTAAAGTCATCGCGTTCGGCAAGTGCCTTAAGGAGGTCGCCAAAACGAGCATGAGCTTCACCATGAAGAGTTTTCATGAATGCCATTAAGGATTCCTCATCATTATCCACGCCCTCATCACACTCATCCTCCACTATCTCACATGAGACATTGGGAGTGTAGTTGTCGGGCTTCTTGGATTTGGACTTTGTTTTTCATCTTTGGCCATGAGGCAACGAAGGCTTGTCCTCGTTTGGAGAGTCGAAGAGGACGATGGTGGAGGAGGAGGTAGTGGCATGCATGGCAAAGGCGGTCCTGCCCACTTGATCATCATCACCGTCATCTTCATCTCCAGACATGTATTCTTCATGAACAAGAGCCT
Source organism: Triticum aestivum (assembly GCF_018294505.1). Taxonomy (NCBI): domain Eukaryota; kingdom Viridiplantae; phylum Streptophyta; class Magnoliopsida; order Poales; family Poaceae; genus Triticum; species Triticum aestivum. The sequence goes on from NC_057798.1 coordinate 254,250,435, forward strand.
TGTCATCCTTCCTCTTTGCAAACTTGGTGAACTTCTTCTTCTTGAGCACAAGCTTCTCGGACTTGTCTTCATGTCTCTCATACGGACAATCATGTACAAAGTGTCTTGGGCTGTCACAATTGTAGCATTTTCTTCGTCCAAAAGATCTTCCTTGAAGATTTTTTTCCTTTGTTTGCCATGGTCCCAGAGTACTTCTTGACTAAGAGTGCCAAGTCTTCTGCAAAACCATTTGTCGGGCACGAGGTGTCAATGTCCTCCTCACATATATCTTCACTCACTTCTTCCTCCCTTAAGTGTTGGCTTATCACTTTCTTGGCCTTCAAAGCAAGATTGGAGTTCTTGGTTGCTTGAGCTATTGCAAAGGTTTTCTTGGACTTGGTTTCCAAAAGAACATGAGTAGAGAAAGTGGAAACAACTTGAGTCGCGTTCAACTTGTGATAGTCTGAACATTGATGCACCATCATGACCATGGTATGTTCCGTGAGAACCATAGCATCTATGAACTTGTCCCTGATGAAGTCATCATTTGCCCAAGTGCACCCAAAGGTTCTCAAATTGAGCACAAGGGACTTCAACCTTCAGAAAACCTCTTCCGCGGACTCACCCTCATTCCTCACAAAGAGATTGACTTCTTGCTTGAGAAAAGCCAAACGAGATCTTTGAATTGCTTCATATCCTTCGAGAGCCTCCTCAAGGCAATCCCAAATTTCCTTTGCGGTTTTGAGAAGAGCAATGGAGCCACTATAGTCTTCGGTCACAGCGGTGCGCAACATGTTGTGTGCGGTTGCATTGAGTTGGTCATCAACTGCTTCCCTCGGAGTGAGATTCATTGGGTCCTTGGGGTTGAATCCATTGACCACAATCCACCACAGTTGAGTTGAAGTACTGCGCATGTAAGACTCATCTAGCTTCCACTTAGCAAACGCATTAGCTTTCAAAGGGGGCGGAGGCCCAACAAGATTAATGCGAGGATGTTGTAACGGTTGAGGAGAGTAAAAGGGTTCCACGGCATTGTACTTGGGGACTTAAGTACGAGCCGGAGAAGCAAGAGGTTCCCTCGAGTCCTCCGCATCATGAATGACATTTGGATCAAACGAGTTTGATGCGGATGTTGATGGCTTCAAGCGAGCATCAATTTCCTCCTTGACCGAGGACCGAACCTCTTTCAACATAGAGTCTTTGAGGTCCGAAAACATTGAAAGAATATCGGCCGCGGTCAAAGGGGCACCCGGGTCAGTAGGAGCGGCGGGAGCAACGACCGGGGCACTAAGTGCCTCGTTCGTGGCGGGGGGTAGGTTTTGACCATCCCCTGCAACAGGTGAGTCACCTCCCTCATTCCCTAGATCGACCATATCCTCTAAGGTTGTAAAACCTTATATTAGAGCACGAGGCTCTGATACCAATTGAAAGGATCGATACGATCGACTAGAGGGGGGTGGGGGTGAATAGGAGACTACATATTTTAATCTTTCTTGTCGTTTTTAAGGCTTAGCGGATAAATAGAGTTCACTAGATATGCAAGTAGGTGAATGCAACCTATATGACAAGCAAGCTCCAAGATAAATATGCTAGATAACAAACTAAGTAGCAAGCCAACAAGCATACAACAACAAAGTAAGGTGCATGAAAGGATTAACCACAAGTGAGATGAGGACGCGGATTTTATCCCGAAGTTAACTCTTCCTTGGGGAAGAGCTACTCTCCGTTTGGAGCGGTGCCGGAGCCAAAGCTAGCGGAACTCCACTGAAGGCTCATCGTAATCTCCTTCAAGTCACCCCCAAGGGATGAGCCTCGAATCACTTGGGGTTGGTCTTGAATGCGATCACCACACCTTTACAAACTTCCCCGGAGCACACCACAAGCAAGGAAGCTTCCGGAGGAACCTCTAGCCGCCTAGGAGCCCAAGCTCCAAGAGTAACAAGTCAATGGGGAAGAAATGTTGCGGGGAACGTGATTTGGTTTGGTCAAGTTGTAGATCGGGTCTTTCTCTCTCAATCCCCAAAGTTTCAACAAGTTTGGGTGGAGGGATTGAGAGTATTGAGCAAAATGGGGTGTAGCAATGGTGGAGCTCAACAAGACATTAGCGTTAAGGATTGGAGGTGGAAGAAGAGGATTTATATAGTGTTCTTGGCCGGGTGGGGAAATCTGCCCGTTGGACCCCGTGCGCACGGGCTAAGTCAGCCCCGTGCGCACGGGGTACTCAGAGAGTTTCACACAACCCCATGCGCACGGGGGTCAAAAGACCCCATGCGCATGGGGTACTCAGGGAGTTTACACAGTATCACGTGTGCACGGGGGCCAAAAGACCCCGTGCACACGGGGTACTCAGAGAGTTACGCAGTACCCCGTCTGCACGGGGTACCCAGTAACTTTCTGTCACAAACTATCTGAGTACCACAAGCACACACACTAGGATTTGAGGTGGTCGGAGTGGGTAGGCTAAGTGTATAAGGTTAGGCAATGGCATTCCCACACAACTTTCATCTACACAAACCCCTCTTATTAGTGCGGTCTTTCCTACGACTCGAAGCAAACCAAAAACTAAAAACCTTCGAACCACCGGAAGACCACGCCTTTGTCCTTTTTGAAATGGGTGGGTCGCACACCTCCATCAAGGAGCACTTGGAACCAATATCCTGAGATAAACTTTAGTAACCGATATTAGTTCAACTAACCACATTGTAATCACACGAAAATATAGTATAAGTGCCACTTGCACTTTCACCTGGAAACTCATAAGTTGGGCTCTGTGAAGTACCTGTTGTCTGGTCTGCCTACAATCAACACCATCCTGAGGCATACTCTAATGCCCAAGTCTGGAGATCATAGGATGATAAGAGGACATTTAATCAACTTGCTGCACATTTTTGATGTCCCTCAAAAATTCAAGGTCATGAGTCTGATTGCAGAAACAATCAAGAGGACAGCTGTTGATCAGAAAATGTCTTGTGGGATGCTCCACAAATTCAGGTGCTCATCAATTCAAAGATGGGCACAGGCACCTACTTGTTGGACAAGGAGCACTTACCTCTCAAGCCAGATTCTGAAGACAACACAATTGTAATGGATGAGAATGACCCTTCATCAGTGCAAGCACATGAGAAGAGAGTAAAGGCAAGGGCTGAGAAACCTGCAAAGATGCCAAGTGCTGAAGAGGCATCTCAAATGTTCTTGAAGAGCAAACAAGATCAACTTGGTTTTCTGATCCAATCTACTTTGAGGATTGAGAAGGGCTTGGCCACCTTGACTCAGAATCAGGAGAGTTTGGAGAGGATCATTGAACAAAAATTCTATGATCTTGATCTGAAAGTCACTGAGTTGCAGACGGTAGTTGAGCAGCTCCAGGAGGAAGCAGAGGAGAAGAAAGGCAAGGCAGCTACATAAGCTTTTCAGTATGTGCCAAGAGGTCAGAGGTCAGCTGCAGTGCCAGTTCCAGATACTCGAGCTACTACATCAGCACCAGCAGCTACAGCTTCAGTGCCACCTCCAGCAGCCACTTCACCAGCTCCAGCTACATCGACAGAAGCCTTCGTTCTTGGAGTCATCACTACCCCACCTCACAGAGATCAAGCCTGAGAGTCGCATAGCACTATGCATATTTGAACTTTTTGGTAACTTGTTGCCAAAGGGGGAGAAATATGTATAGATCATAGCCTGAGAGAGAGAGAGAGAGAGAGAGAGAGAGAGATTGTTGCTTTTTGTCTCTGTTGCACTTTATTTGGTTGAACTTTAACGTGTGCTTGTTTGATACATTATGTCCTTGTGTGAAATACTTGAATGATCATGTGTTTGATCATATGCTACTTTAATGTGTGCTTGATGATATTATCTCTTATATCCATATATGATCATTCACCTTGCTTGGTGATGAGTGCATGCTTTTAATTGATATCATTTTGAGCGTTCCACCAAGATGTATGTGACATGGAAGAGTAAACCATGATACTAATCGATTGTGCATTTGCATTCAAAAGCAAATCTTAAATAATGCACAAATTTAGGGGGGGCTCTTGCTTATCACACACTTCTCAAAGCGATGATGTATTTCAATCTTATTACCATTTGTCGAAGCTTTGATCTATATGTTGTCATCAATTACCAAAAAGGGGGAGATTGAAAGTGCAACTATCCCTAGGTGGTTTTGGTAATGATTATCAACATATAGCTCATTGAACTAATGCTATTTCAAGATGAATATTTCAGGAAAGTTCAATGATTGGCATGGCATGGATTAGGAATGTGGACCCCTCAAAATGCTAAGGACAAAGGATTGGCTCAAGCTCTAAAGCTCAAGACTCTACATTTTACTTGTAGTGATCCAAGATCACATTGAGTCATAGGAAAAGCCAATACTACTAAAAGGGGATGAGGTGTTGCTTAATGACTTGCTTGCTCAAAATGCTTAGTGATATGCTCCAAAAACCCTCAACCACTTTCTCATATCCACATATGTCCCAAACCAAAAGTCAAACTCAGCCCCACCATTTGATCTGTCCAGCGCCACCGAGTTCAGTTGACATAGGCACTGCTAGAAACCCTAGTCTTTTCGGTCTCACCGATAGGGATCTCGGTCTCACCGAGATGGGATTGCAAACTCTCTGTTTTCCTTCGTAATGTTTTGGTCTAACCGAGATGAGCGACCGGTCCCACCGAGTTCGCAATGCAAACTCCATGTTTCCCTTTTGTAAAGTTTCGGTTCCACCGAGATGAGCGAATCGGTCCCACCGAGTTTGCTTGACCAACTCTCTGGTTATCTTATTACCAAAGACTGTCCCACCGAGTTTGTGTAATCGGTCTCACCGAGATTACGTTATGCCCTAACCCTAACAAAATGGGTTCCACCAAGCTGACGTGTTGGTCCCACCGAAATGCCTAACGGTCACATTATGAACTAAATCGGCCCGACCGAGTTTTATGATTCGGTCCCACCGAGTTTGGTAAGTTGTGTGCAACGGTTGGATTTTGTGTGGAGGCTATATATACCCCTCCACCCTCTCCTCATTCATGAGGGAAGCCATCAGAACATGCCTACACTTCCAGCATTCATTTTCTGTGAGAGAACCACCTACTCATGTGTTGAGGCCAAGATATTCCAATCCAACCATATGAATCTGGATCTGTAGACTTCCCCAAGTTGCTTTCCACTCAAATCATCTTTCCACCAAATCCAATCCTATGAGAGAGAGTTGAGTGTTGGGGAGACTATCATTTGAAGCACAAGAGCAAGGAGTTCATCATCAACACACCATCTATCACCTTTTGGAGAGTGGTGTCTCCTAGATTGGTTAGGTGTCACTTGGGAGCCTCCGTCAAGATTGTGGAGTTGAACCAAGGAGTTTGTACGGGCAAGGAGATCGCCTACTTCGTGAAGATCTACCCAAGTGAGGCAAGTCCTTCATGGGCGATGAACATGGTGGGATAGACAAGGTTGCTTCTTCGTGGACCCTTCGTGGGTGGAGCCCTTCGTGGACTCGCGCAGCCGTTACGCTTCGTGGGTTGAAGTGTCCATCAACGTGGATGCGATAGCACCACCTATCGGAACCACGCCAAAAATCTCCGTGTCAACATTGCGTTTGCTCCCTCCAAAGTCCTCCCCTTTACCTTCATATGCAATGATTTACATTCCGCTGCTATACTCTTAGACTTGCATGTGTAGGTTGATTGCTTGACTTGTGCTAAGTTGCTAAAATCTGCCAAGAACTAAAATTGGGAAAAGGGTCGATTTTTATTTGGTCAAGTAGTCTAATCACCCCCCTCTAGACATACTTTCGATCCTACAAAAAGGTATGGGAAGATTGGACCCCCCCTGTCAGATTCCTCTTGACGGCTTAAACTCTTGCAGCTTTTTCCCATTGAATAAAACTGAGAATCTAACTAAGGTTACCATACTGATGACAATCTCCACCCATGGTAGTGAGAAGCCAAGCTGTTAAGTTTCAGTGTACAATGCATGTTTTCCTTTCCTTGTTCCACTTCATAAAATGTAAACACTCATAAGCTGAAATAATGTTATCAGTAATAAGGCGCCTAGGGACAAAGGCTGACTATTCCTCAGATATAATGTCAGGCAAGACTCGCTTTAGGCGGTTTCAGGTCACCTTGGATGCTATCTTATAAAGAACATTGCATAGGCTAATAGGTCGAAATTGTTTTTTTAAGGTCACCGGGGAGGGAGAGAACTCCCCCACCTGAATTGTATTCAAATTGCCTATAAGACTTCGCAGCCTTTTGCAGGATGGGTTCAAGTGAACCAGAATTACAGGGGGGCACAGGAGGATGAAAGTGCGTTATATCGACTAGAGGGGGGGTGAATAGGTGATTTTTATGAATTCTTCACTGAGGAATTTGCTGGTGAGGAAATTCCTTAGCGAAGAACTACTTGCAGCGGAATAAGTACTCAGAAGTAAACATAACAGGATACAAACATAGTCATCATGATGAAATGAAGACAAGCACAGAGTACAGAAAGCGTAAACACAGGATAACAAGATGAAGACAAACAGACTGAAGAAATTGAACTGAGGAATTTGTGAAAGTCTTCAGTCAAAGTCTTCAAGCACAGATATGAACAACATTCAACACAGTAATGAGGAAATGAAAGAGTTGAGGAAATAGAACCAGTCAGTTGGTGAAGACAATGATTTGGTAGACCAGTTCCAACTGTTGTCTCAATTGTACGTCTGGTTGGAGCGGCTGAGTATTTAAACTCGAGGACACACAGTCCCGGACACCCAGTCTCTGAGCCGCAACTCAGGACACCCAGTCCTCACCGTATTCTCCTTGAATTAAGACCACGCAGGCCTCGTCCAATCACTCGTGGTAAGTCTTTAGGTGACTTCCAAACCTTCACAGACTTGGTCACTCAGCGATCCACAATTCCTCTTGGATGCTCTAGACCTTGACGCCTAACCGTCTGGAAGAAGCACAGTCTTCAAAGGTAACAAGCGTCGGATCCACGCAGGATCAATTTCTTCAGTGATGCTCAATCACTTTGGGTTTGTGGGGGTTTGGTTTTGGGATTTTCCTCACTTGATGATTTTCGCTCAAAGTCCTCGGAGGATGGGTTGCTCTCAGATGACAAGTGTCAAGTTCTCTCGGAGCAGCCAACCAACTAGTGGTTGTAGGGGGTGGCTATTTATAGCCTAGGGAGCAGCCCGACATGATAAGACATAAATGCCCTTCAATGATATGACCGTTAGGTGGATAAGATATTTTGGACAGCCGGCGCGCAGCACAGCAACGGTCGGAAATTTGACTCTCAAATTCCTCAGGGCTATCATGTTCCTCACTGTGTAGGCAATTCGCACTGGTGAATTCCTAACTCCTCAGTCAGAGCAAAGTCCTTAGTGACCAGAAGAACTGCGTCTCTGTCACTGAAGAAATTGACTGAACTGTATGAGATTTCCAATGGCTTCACTCGAAGGGATTGGTAGGTGTAGGATTTTGAGTTGAGCATCACATGGAAATTTTTCCTTAGTATTTCCTCGACCCCCTTTAACAGTACGGTGTTTCCTATGACTCAAGAAAGAGAAAATGAAACTACGAAAACAAAAGTCTTCACGCTCCATATTCCTCGAATGAATACCAAGTCTTCAAGGTCACACCAATTTCTTCACTTTCAAAGTCTTCAGAAAGTCTTCAGAATATCAAAGTCTTCAGTCGAAGAACTTCATTTTTAGGGGTCGACTTTCTCTGTAAATATCAAACTCCTCATAGACTTATAGACCTGTGTACACTCACAAACGCATCAGTCACTTAACCTATAAGTCTTCAATACACCAAAATCACTAAGGGGCACTAGATGCACTTACAATCTCCCCCTTTTTGGTGATTGATGACAACATAGGTTAAGTTTTCAACGGGGATAAACATATGAAGTGTAAATACTGATATTGAGGAATTTGATTGCAAGATATAAAAGAACTCCCCCTGAATATGTGCATAGTGAGGAATTTGCTTTTGAGGCAATGCACATTTGAAGAATTGAATCATGGAGATCTCCCCCTATATCTTGTAATTCATACACGCATTTGATATATAATATGAAGAATTTAAAATGCATGATGAAGTATGGTGCCTGATGAGATTCAGCATGCGTGCAATAATATTAACGAGGAATAAGCATGCAGAATAGCACATCAAAAGTTTCAGAGCTCAGTGCATCAAAAGCATCAGAGCACGACCAAAAGTATCAAGGCACCATTGGATTTAAGATTACAACTCGATCCAATAAAAAGTTTCAGAAGAACGAGAGTTGTAACTTAACAAAACGCCCATAATATAAACCCGCTTGAAGACTAACTCAGATTTCTCCCCCTTTGTCATCAAATGACCAAAAGGATCAAAACTGAGGACTAACGCCCCTGAAGAATTTCAAGTCGATGGAGGAGCGCCAGCGTTGTCGGGGTTGTTCGTTGAAGTAGGGCCTGCCGCAGTGTCGTTCAAATCTTCATGTTCATCAGTTTCACGCGATGAAGAATAAGAACTGGCCACCAGATCAGGAACTTTGACTCTCTTGAATTTCTTCGGAGGTGGTGCAGACCAGTCAAATGCTTCCTGGAGACCCATAGTCTTCAGTTCTTCCGCGGAATATACATGAGTAAGAACAGCCCAGGTGCGGTTGAGGGTTTCATGAATGTGATACTGATTTTTCTTCACTGCATTATGTGTTGAGGTCATGTTGTGAAGAATTGCAGCAAATTGACGCTTCACCCATTTGTGATTGCGATCAACCTTCTGATGAAGACTGAGGAGTAACTCACGGTCAGTCATCACCCTGGGTGCTGTGGCTTGAGGATTTTTCTTAGCTGAGGTATTTGCGGCAGTGTCATGTGTTGCAGAATCGTCATTGGTGGAGTAAGATGTAGCTAGACAGAATTGACCATCCAATGGACGAGTGCCTTCATCGATCACAGCAGCTGCCTTGCCCTTATCATCAGATGATGAAACTGGTCGCTCGAGGACTTCAATGGGCTGCAAGTAGCTACCATGGTTCAGAGTGTCAGCCTTGTAATTTAGTGAAGATCTTGCCCTTATGAATCTCATAATCCAAGGTGCATAGGGCTTCAGCTCAAAAGGTGACATTGCAACATTTGCCAGAGTCCTCATGAAGAAATCATGGAAGTCGACGGGAACGCCATGAATGATGTTGAAAAGCATGTTCTTCATGATGCCAACGACATCTTCATCATTTGAGTCGTGGCCTTTGATAGGACTCATTGTCTTCGTCAGGATTCGATAGACAGTCCGAAGCACATACAGCAATTCCTTGACGAGGAATTTGGTTCGAGGGGCCTGCCCTGGCTTCAAAGGCTTCATGAGCACTTGCATATAATGATCTGTCAGTTCGCGGTCATTGTAGATGCAACGTGCACTGTCATGGGGAGGATCAAGAGGAAGGACATGAAGCAATTCAGTTGCTGGTGCCTTGTAGTGAGTGTTTTCTGTCATCCAATCCAGCACCCATGAATTGACATCTTCAGCATCTCCGGTGATATGCAAAGTGGCATAGAACTGAAGAATGAGTTCTTCATTCCAATCACAGATATCAGTGCAGAAGTTCAGTAGTCCTGCATCGTGAATAACTCAGAGAACTGGCTCGAAGCACGACAGAGATTCCATATCCACATGAGGAATATGCTCATGATCGAAGATTTTGTCCTTGTCGAAGAGCACTGAGGAATAGAAGTTGGCTTGAGTGGCAGTCCAGAAACGTCTTTTCCTTATGCGAGCAGAGTCATATGGATTGTAATCAGTGAAGAACACATGCTCAGAAAAGAAGTCTTCAGCCTTGAATTTTTGCTTGCTCGAGAACGGATTCTTCGGTTTGGGAAGAGGAGTGTCAGTGATTTGCAGCACAACCTCAGGAATCGCGATCTCAGGTGCTTCAGGCTGAGGAATTTCTGGTTCCTCTTCTTGTGCAGTTTGGGGATCAGCAGCAGGTTCTTCAGCACTAGCGGCTGGAATTTCTTCATGAACAGACGATGTGGGATGAGTTTCTTCAGAGCCCATTTGAACAGTTGTAGCCGGGGACTGAGGAATTTGTTGAATGGGGGTGAAGAGAGGAGTATTGGGATGCTGACTTTCCCAAAAGTCATCGTTCATCACTGGTGTAGTGCATCCAATATCCACGTCTTCTTCTTCTTTTTCAATTTCCTCAACACCAGCCTCTTCAGCTGTGAACTGAGGCATAGGTGAGGAAACGACTGGCGTTGAAGGGAATGTTTCCACTTCAATTTGTTCATCAAACTGTTCTGAGGTAGCAACAGAATGATTTTCTTCATCAGATCCGCTTGGGATCTTGTAGTCTTCTCCATAAGGAACAATCTCCTTAGATGACATGGAGGAAATCGGAACGACATCAATAGGATTTTCAAGCGAGCTGGTCATTGGCTTCATTTTCTTCACTGCAGCTCGCTCTGCTGCCTTGGTCTTCTTAACTTCATAAGCAGAAGGAAGAATTGGAGTTGGTGTTGGCGCAGGAGGAGCTGAGGACTGTGGTTCATTTTCTTCAGGCGCAACTGGTGCAGTTGCCCTGATCTCTTCAGTTTCTTCAGGCGCACCACTAGTGGATGCCCTGGGAATTTCTTCAGCGGCTGGAATGGAGTCATCAGCCCTGGAACTTGTATTCTCATCAGCAGGCTGAAAGTCATCAGCAGTGCTGGCATGTTCTTCAGCAGGCTGAGCAGAGTCTGCAGCCTGAGGATTTGCTTGTTGCGATGGGGCTGCAACAGTTGTCATTTTCTTCGTCAAATTGAGGAATCTCACTTTGGCTCCTTGCCAATCAGCATTGTATGCATCAAAATCTTTGCTGAGGGCTTGGATCTCAGATTGAGCCTTGAGAAGTTCTTCAGGAGTCAGTCTGACGATGTTCTTCTTCAGAAGCTTCTCTTTTCTGGCTTGTGCTCTCTTTATCTCACGAGCCTTTTCAAACTTCCATTTCTCTTCAGAGATGAAATGGGTCAGCATATGAATTTGATGATTTCTGCAAGTTCTTCATCAGAAGCTTCATCATCAGAAGGCACTTGGAAAGCAACCTGTTTCTTTCTTGGGCTTGGCCGAGGACCGCGTCCAGCTGTTGCTTTTGTCTTCAGCAGAGTGGGGCCTGATGAGGACATTGGTGCAGCTGAGGAACTTGCTGAGACACCAGAAGCAATTGAGAAACCCTGAGTCCTTTGACATGTAGCCAGATGCACAAGAGTTGAGGACTTGGAGGGAGCTGCTGAGGACTTTGGTGGAGCAGCAGTAGTCTGAGGAATTTGCCGTGAGGGCGCGGCTGAGGAACTTGGCCGTGAGGGCGCTGATGGTGAAGCACTTGGCTTGCGAGCAGGCTTCTTCGGCATTGATTTCCTCAGCTTGACCGAGGTCTCAGCGGCACCAGCAGCAGTAGCAGAATCCTCATTGAATTTCCTCACTGCCTCCTTGGCTTGTCTTGCCAGTTTTGCTTGACGCCTAGACCATTCTTCAGGAAAGTCTTCACCACGCATGATGCTGGTGGAATCAACGACTTGGCCAGGTGCCAATGGAGCTCTTGGGCATGGAGGATTTAAGGCGAATTTCTTCATGTACTTTGGAGTAACATATCGATATTCCATCCATTCTCGTGCCCATCTTCGTTCTATCCTCTGAATGCGCACTTTGCGCTGATTCTTGTTTTCTTTGCCAAACTTGGCTTCATCAGGTGTGCAATAATCCTTGTATATTTCATCAGGGATTTCAAAAGCAGTCATGACCTCCGGTTTCTTTCCTCCTTTATGTGGTCTCTTGCCTTCTGCCATTTTCTTCAGATGAGGAATTTGAACAATAGAACACTCTGAAGAAGTATGCAGTTTTTCTTCGAGGAACGCTGCAAATGAGTTAAGTTGATGAGAACTTAGTGATTCAGCAGCGGACATGAGTACCTGTGAACAGAGTGTAGGTGCGAGGAATTTGGAGAGGTCATATGCGTTCTCCGAAGATTTTTCGAAAAGACAAGTTTTGAGGAATTTGACCAGTTGAGCCTTGAGGAATTTCACTAAGCGTTCTTGTCTTAGGTTCCAGAGTTGTACAGATCGAAAATCCGCACAATTGAGGAATCTTGAAGAATTGAGTGCTTAGAGAGATGGATCAAGAGCATACAGTGTGTGAGGTGTTTATATGTGAAGATTTGAAGAATAAAACACCTTTGAAGATTTTCAGAAAAATTTGAGAATCAAAGCGAGTAATAGAAGTGACTTTTAATTACCCGAACTGAAGAACACGACGAACTGAGATGAACAGATGTGAAGTTCGTTCGGTTCAATCTCCCACGCCCTAACTTGGCAGAGGGAAACAGCTACGGCGGCGGCGGAGTGAAGATTTCCGCAGCCGGCGCGAGTACGACGGCGACGAGGTCGAGGCAGTGAAGCTCTTCCTCACCGACGGCGATGGAGTAGCGGCGGCGCTAGGGTTTGAGGGGAGCTCGAGCGAGAGACAGCGACCGAGCGGAGTAAATAAAGTAAGGAAGGGAGAGGGGTATTTATAGCCACGGTTAAAACTGTTCGCCCGAAGATTTTGGGACGAACATGCCCCTGCCCTTTCTTCTTCACGCGACATGTGTCACCCACATACTGTGCAGATGAGATCGTGTAAGATCGTGGGTGAATAAAATAATGCATCGTGGGATGCGGAACGGTTTGAGCGGTAAAACCGAAAATCTGGATAAGATTTGTTTTAAAGTTTCGTTCGCAATTTCTTCAGCTGACAAGGACACAGTGAAGACTTTGAACGAGTTTCAATCATAACGCACATGAAGAATTTGTGAATAGATTGGGTTGAGTATAGCATAGAGGGGGAAGGGTCCGATCACATTCACTTAGCAGAAATCGCAACTTGAAG